>NC_066621.1:152130074-152187177 GCF_025201925.1 Gopherus flavomarginatus | reverse complement strand
GAGGTGAGGGTGAAGCTGAAAGTGGCCGGTAGGAAGAATCAACAATGACCTAAAATCAAGCAGTGCCTAACTACTGTTTACAGGGTCCATAGTTTGTACCTCAGAGTTCTGGGCAGGCCCTGGTTCCCCTATCACTTACAGTGGCATAAGGCCCAGGAAGGGGACAATGCTTATGGAGAACTTGAACAAAGGACAGAATTTCAAGGACCCAGAGTTGGGGCTGGAGACCCTAGTGAGGGCAATGGGACTGTTCTTGACTACCCAAGAAGGGGTTCATTTGGCCTTTGGGACTTAGCCAGAGGCCTGAGCCAAAGAAGACTCACTGAGGTCGGCTGGCAGGGTGCACCAGGGGTGAGAAAAGGACTGTGAGAGGATCCCTATTATAGTGCCCAAAAGGAAAGCTCCATGTTTTTAAGACATTTCTCGTTTGCATGGAATGATAAAGTTACAGTGTGTTATGTGCCAAGTGTCAGAGGGGAAGCCATATTAGTCTGTATCTACAAGACTGTGGCTGTAGGAAGACTCCTTGTTGTTTTTAGTGTATTCCATGTCTGCTCAAATTCTATTCCCAATCTTTCTGATCATACTGGGGCTAATGGACATGTTGATTTTATTTCAGCTAATGAGTGATCCCATGCTCAGGGAGAAAAAGTTCCTTAAGAGTGTCTTACGCGTCTTGGAAGAAAGGTCACAGGATAGGAACAGCATTGTCCGTCAGATGGCTGTAAGAGGCCTGGGAAATATAGTCGATGGGGCGCCTCAGAAGGTATGAGAGATTACTGAATAGAATGCAACATAACTAGAGAAACCAAGGGAAATAATTGTTCAGAGTTTACAGAGACTGCACACAATGCACTAGGTCAAATTCTGCTCTCTCTCATACCCTAGTAACCTTTTTGCAGTCAATACAGAGCAAGCTGGTTCCTTTGGTAAGCTGGGCATAAGTAAACAATGTGCACTTTAATATGACCATATGTAAATGCATACATGTAGGAAGAAATAATGCAGGCCATACTTTCAAGGTGGGAGACTCTATCCCAGGAAGCAATGACGCTGAAAAAAAACTTGAGTCATGGCAGAGAATCAGTTGAACATAAGCTCCCAAAGCCAAGTTGTGGCCAAAAGGGCTGAAATGATCCTTGGAGGCATAAACAGAGGAATCTTGAATTAGAGTAAAGAAGTTATTTTCCCTCTGAATATGGCACTCATGTGAGCACTGCTTGAATACTGTGTCCAGACCAGGTGTCCACAATTCAGGAAGGATGCTGATCAGTTAGAGAGGATTCAGAGAAGAGTCACAAGAATTATCAAAGGATTGGAAAGTAGACCTTTAGTGACAGACTCAAGGAGCTCAATCTATTTAGCTTTACGAAGAGAAGGTTAAGAAGTGACTTGAGGACAGTCTATAACTACTCACATGGGGAACAAATTTTGGTAATGGGTTCTTCACATTAGCAAACAAAGGTATAATAAGATTCAATGGGGAAAAACAAAGCTAGACTCATTCAGAATGGGAAGAAGGCATCCATTTTTAATGGTAATTTTAATTAACCATTGGAACAATTTACCAAAGGTTGTGGTGGATTCTCGGTCACTAGCAATTTTAAAATCAATATTGGATATTTTTTATAAGAGACACTCTAGTTCAAACCGAGACTATTTTGGGGAAGTTCTACGTTATGCAAGAGGTCAGACCGGATAATCACAATGAATCCCTTTTGGCCTTGGAATCTAAGTAACTAGAAATCTAATAATAGGATTACACAGGTGTATTATGGCACCGAGTTTGGCTCATTGTAGCTAGCACCTGGTCTGAAATATAGCTATAGGTCTCTGCGGTGAGAGGGGGTTGATGAAATTCCCACTGCTTCATAACTGTTAAAGAAAACTTTTTAGAATTGTGATCAGTGATAATTGTTCTTTAATGTCATCTGTTTGTCCAGGTGAAAAAGCACAAGAAGTTTCTTCTGGACATACTGATCGGGGCCTTACATGACATTTTCAGTTCTAAAGTCATTGGCGAGAGCATGAATGCACTGGCCAAAGTCCTGAAGCAACTGAAAGAGAAGGACATCGGTTCTTCCTTCAGAGACCTCACCCAACAGATCCGGACCTACTTTGACGATGTATGTGAACAGAACTGTCCAACCCCAGTTCAACCGATCTTGATTAGACTCCATTTACGATGTGTGATGGGAACTCCCTGGGCATTGCTCATGTCATAGTGCAGCGATTTTAGGCCCCAGGGAAGAGAGGTGTTTTGTGGAAGAGGAGAACATTAGGAGGATGGGGATGACATCCCTGCTCCCACAGTCTCACCCTTCTGTTCTTCTTTATTGCCACTGAGAACCTCAAAGAAAGTCTGAATACCAGATTAGGTAGCTAGATAACCATGAAAAGGGGGTTACAGAGTGCAATAGAGAGTTTTGGGCCTGGTCAATACCATTTTTATATGAGAGGGTTGGAACGATAATTCTGTTTAGCAGAGAATTTTGAGATTTCAAATTTTGGTTTTGTTCCTATTTGTGGGAACCCCTCTCCCCAAACTTCAAAACTCCTTGTGAAACAGAATTACTATACTCAGCCTAGCTCTATTGGAAGCCTTGGCCCAGGGCAGTCTGCTCTCAGACTATCCTGGTGCTGGGAACTAGAGGGGCCAGGGAGTTACAAATTTGAGAGCCAGGACTCTGAGGGTCATAGAGTTGGAAGGGACCTTAGGAGGTCATCTAGTCCAACCCCCTGCTCAAAGCAGGACCAATTCCCAGCTTTTTACCACAGTTCTCCAATTGGCCCCCTCAGGGACTGAGCTCACAACCCTGGGTTTAGTAGGCCAATGCTCAAACCACTGAGCTATCTCTCCCCCTGAAGAAGCCTACAATCCTAGTCAGCCTGCTAGATTGGCTGCCAAGGACCTGGATGGGTGCACTGGCAAGACACCAGGCAGGTTTCTAAGGACCCCTGCCTGGCTTCCGGAGGAATTTCGTCAGAATTGAACTGGCTCTAAAATATTTTCATGAATCAGCAAATGTGAACAAAAAATTGGTTAATTAAAGTTTTTCCAACTAGCTGTAGTTGGAATCACTCTACTTTAGCGTAGAAGAGATGGCTGTGTGAGGTATGTGATGGGATTATCCCTTACTTACCAAGTTGTGGGGTTTTCTTGGCTGTAGGAGGATGATGCTCTTCGCTCAGTGGCCTTTGTCCTGTTTGGCATCCTGGCTCAGTTGACAAAGAAAAAATGGAAGGCCTATTTCACCGAGCAGGTTCGAAAGAGCTGGGTCACGCTTCTGCTGCACCTGCAAGACCCAAACCCCCAGGTTTCAATGGTAAGACTGACAATGACTTATTTCCTAAGCCAAAGGAATCTTCCTCCCAATGCCAGGGGAGCTCTGCTATTCCTGCCTGTTGTGGAGGCCCAAATTCTCCCCTTAGTTCATTGCCCTCTTGCTGAGTCAGTTCCAGCCAGCTTGGTCCATGGCTGCTTCACTAGAATTCAGGATAGGTCATGAGTCTGACTCCTACAGGTCTCTGTTCCTGTCTGTCTCTGCACCCCAGGCCCCTGCCTCCCCAGAACAGAGGACAGACCACAGCTGTGGCTGGTGAAGCAGCTTTCATCAGTATAACTGTTCCCAAAAGACATGGATGCTACCTCCAGGTTTCAGTGAAAGCTCTCTCCTCTATTAGTCATTCTTGCATGTTTCGGCCAGTTACACCCAGATGAATCCCTTTTTAGGGAATCCCTGGAATAGATGCGCAGTCACGCAGGTGAGTTCCCTTTGATTGAACACAGCACTCGGTAGGGAACAATTCAATGGTGTGACACTCTTTTTCAGAAATGCAGAGCTACATTTCACCTCTGTTTCCCGTTTTTGGGACTGAAGAGACTCCAACATGTGATTAATAAGCACCTTGATGACACAGCCAAGCTGAATCCTACAGAACTCCAGGAGGACATTTGCAGACACCTTGTGAGTGAGCTGTTGAACTGTATGAGATTATTGACTGGAGAGGCTTGTGGTGGTGTAGAGGAGTGTTTTGGGGGCGGATGTGTGATGGACAATGTAAATAACTATAAGGGTGGGATATATGAGGGAGGGTGATGGGAAATGTAAATCTGCCGCAGATTCCCATTTTTCCCACTTCTACCCAGCCACCTGTTCTTTCCCATATTTACCTGTGGTTCGTAAAAGCATGTGCTGGCAGTCAAAGGGCACTTCTAGCCAGAGAGAGCTCATGTGTCCCTGATTTCCTCTAGGCCAAAGAGAACTTAGAACTGCTGGAGAACTTATACAAAACCACCCTCACGTACTTCTACAGCAGCTTGGAAGGGATCCGGGCAGCTGCCGCCAAGTTAGCTGGTGAGAGATGATGCCCAGCGTCCCTTGTGATATTCCCATTGAGGGGGACAGAAAAAATCCCACTGTGCCATTAATGTCTCTGTGCCTCAGCTTCCCACCCATAGATGGAGATGTTAATGTCCCTGCCTCTCCAGGGTGGTGGGAGGAGGAATTCATTAGTTGCTATGAAGTGCTTCGGGATTGTTGCAGGGAAGGCACAGTGCAATCATTTTGCAGTAGTGGCTGGGACACCGTCACGTAGGGCATGGTTACACTTTGAGCTGGGGGTATAATTTCCAGCACCTTGTCAAGGAACCATTAGGTTCCTCCTCTTTGGCCTGTGCCCTCTTCTCCCTAGCACACCCATGTGAGACAGGCAGGCATTGTGGCTCATCTGAGGCTTACCTGTCAGTCACCTTGTGAGATCCCTGCTTAGAACTCACTCATTCCTGGGCCCAGTCCTTTGCTCAGACCACTAGGCCAAGACACTCTCTTAGTATGTCTTCAGTAACTGACTGCAGTGGCAAGAGGCGCACAGACTGTTTCAAGCAAATGGGGTTTCTGTAAACAGTCTTTTATAAAAAATGTCTCTCTCATTCTCTTCAGTGTGGACTCTAACCTGCTCCAGAATCCTCTTGCCCACAGCTCACCCGTAGGCCCATAGTAAGAGACGCCAAAGACCTTGGGGCTGCCAATATCACTTTGCACTCAGCAAGGGAAGGTTTTATTATTGTTGCTGTTATTTATTTTACATTTTGTATTTAGGCATCATCCTGGAACACATAGAAATGCACCTTATGAAATGGCTGTACCGGGGATATCTGCTGATGTGTAAGTAATAAATGCAGCTGAAGTCCTGCTCATTAGTGAGTTGTTATAAAGTGTTATAAAGGAATTTAGCTGACAAGCAGCAGTAACTGATACCACTGGTGCAAAGTTCATCAGCCACACATCAAAGGACAAATTCACTCTTACCCAGTAGAAAGTCAGCTTTAATTTCCCCTGAAGGAGGAAGCTGCAGAAGGTATGATATGAGTCAGTGCATCTCCTGGTTGTTCTGGCAATGCCCCCTCCCCAGCCAGTACTATCCACACTTTGGGTTTTATTGGCGTTCTGTGGACTCCCCAAGTGAGAAGAAGTTGTAGGCACTTTCTGCTACCCCCAATTTCCCACCAGCAATTTTTCTTCCAGTAGGTGCCCTGTATCATGCACAAACCAGCTTGGACCTGGCTTCTGTTAAATTCCAGGCTTAGTTGAGCTCAGGCAGTGGCTCCTGAATAGAGCTGGAAAATAACTTAAAAGTGGAAGCTGTTGAAAAAATGGATCTTCTTCCATTTGCAGCAGAGTGGATGACTTTCTGGTAGAGTCAAGGTCTCCCCACAGTTGGGAGCATGGAAGGAACCAATGGGGGAACCTAAAGCTTTGTATTGGAGAGCTGCTGTAGCGTGGTAGTCAGAGGTAATAAGTCTCCAGCTATTTCAGGCACAGGGGACTATATGAAAAGTGAGGCCTATTCATCTCTCATGTATTTTCCACCCCAATAGAAGGACTGAGCCCAGTTTCACATTTTTCCATGTGATCATTTTGCTCACGTACTTCAAGGTTCTGTGATCACACTTAGCTGTGATTTGACAGTCTGTTCACTAATGTGTTGTCCTCTGTAATTTCAGATCTCCAGGTCCTAGAGAAAGATCCAAGTCCCACTGTCCAGCTGGTGGCAACTGAGATCATAAGTGACATCCGTTCTGGTGGAGTCCTTGAGAAATGAAGCGGAACGGAGACAAACAAAACAAGGCGCTCCAGTAGTATAAGGGCCCTACCATTAATCAAATGTTAATCCCACCCCTTGACCAAATAAGCCCTGCCCACCGGTCAGCAGAAGACCCACCCCATGGGGTATTACTTCTGGGGCCAAGGCGGACACATGACCAGAAGCAATATGTGTCATGTGACCCCTCTAAGAATTCCTCTCACTGTCCTCTACCAATCAGGATGGGTTTCGCCCCAATAGGAATGTCCCGAGAGAAGGTTTGACCAATCAGGGGAGCTCCGGGGCGGGTGACCTGTCTGGAAGTGATTTGTGTGACCCCTCTAAGAACTCCTCCCACCGCCGTCTACTGATCAGGAGGGGTTTCAGCAACTGGGGATCACCCCAAGAGGAGATTTGACCAACGGGGGGGAATTCTGGGGTGGGGTGACCCATCCGGAAGTGCTTCATGTGACCCCTCTAAGAACTCCTCCCACCACCCTTTACCAGTTGTGATGGGTTTCAGCTGCAGAGGACTGCCCCAAGAGGAGAGTTGACCAAAATAGGGTAGGTTCTCGGAAGGAGTGAACCGCCCAGAAGAGGGTCATGTGACCCCTCTAAGAACTCTTTCCAATGTCCTCTGCCAGTCAGAGTGCAGCACAATCACCCCATAAATCCCAGCGCTGGGCAGAGGAGGCCATCTCTTACCAAGGAGACATGTTTTATGAATTATGGAAAGGCTGAGAGGAGACATGGACTCCTTTACCACCCCCCTGAGAACTTCGGACTTTGTTTAGCCCTGAGGACCTTTTGGGCTTGTATGGATAAAGCGCTATAGCAGTGACAGTTCTTCTTCGAGTGATTGCTCACATCCATTCCAGTTAGGTGTGCGCGCCGCGCGTGCACGTTCGTCGGAAACTTTTTACCCTAGCAACTCCAGTGGGCCGGCAGGTCGCCCCCTGGAGTGGCGCCGCCATGGCGCTCGATATATACCCTTGCCGGCCCACCCGCTCCTCAGTTCCTTCTTACCGCCGTGTCGGTCGTTGGAACTGTGGAGCGCGGCATAGCTGTCCTCCACGTCCCTAGCTCTCCTTGTTAACTATCGTTATTGTTATAGTTGTTAGTTAGATCGTTAAGTGTAGTTAGTTAAGTAATTAGCTGTAAATAGTGTTGTAGATAGTTGTTCGCCGGGGGCTGTAGCCCTTCCCGGCACCCGGCACCGGGCTCATGCCTGGTTCGCCGGGCTTTAAGCAGTGTGCGGCCTGTAAGAAGCCTATGCCTACCAGCGACCCCCACGACGCGTGCCTGAAGTGCCTGGGGGAATCGCACAGATCGGACAAGTGCCGCATCTGCAAGGCTTTTAAGCCCAGAACAAAAAAGGAGAAGGACCAAAGACTCAGCACTCTCCTCATGGAGGCGGCACTTGACCCGGCAGCTTCGCAGGCCGTGATCTCGGCGCCGGCACCGGATCGCACCGGCACCGAGAAGACTCCCTGGCACCGACCTTCTCCGGCACCGGGTGCAGAGGCGAGACCGTCAGCGTCTGCTACTACAGCCAGGCAGACCCGATTAGAGCGCCCGGCATCGACATCGGCCGCGGCGCCACCGGCACCGTCGACTCCGGGCCCGGTGGGTCTGTCGAGTCCGGTGCCGCCAAGCTCCCCCATAAGATCTGGGGTTGAGCTATTGGTCCCATCCACGCCGGAGACCTTCACCTCGGCACGGGACCTTATCGCCCTAACGGAGTCTACTCAGCTGCCACCCCCGGTACCTCCGGTGCGGGTCGCATCTAGAGGCAAGCCCATGATTTCGGCACCGTCTCGGGACTCGCGCTCGCGATCCAGGTCCCGATGCCACGGTCGATCAAGATCCCACCGCCGCTCGCAGTCCCGGCACCACTCCCCTCGGCGGTACTGGTCGCACTCACGGCACGGATCGACCTCCAGACGGTGGCGGTCTGACTCCAGCCGCCGATACCGGCACCGTGACTCCAGGAGCCAGTCCCGCCGTCACTCACCGCGCCGGTCGACCTCCCGGCACCGAGCTGGTGGCAGGTCCCGGTCCCGGTCGACCTCCCGGCACCGCGTCGGTGGCAGGTCCCGGTCCCGATCCCGGCACCGAAGCACCGGCCGGTACCGTTCCAGATCCCGGCACCGAGACAGAACCCGGTCCCGATCCCGGCACCACTATGACTCCCGGTACCAATCCCCGGCACCGAGAAGATCTTCGGTGCCGACCCGTGCAGACCCTTACCAGCCGGGTTCGGCCCCGCCATGGCCTTCTAGGCAGCCGTCGGTGTCTTCACAGACAGACAGCGTGTATGCGCTGGGCACCGACAGGCAGGCGGCACTATTTCAAGACCCTCCGCAACAAGACCAAGGTCCGCAGCAGTGGGGGTTTTGGACCCCCTGGGCATACCATCAAGCCCAGGGCCCCCAACAGCTTCCTGCTAGGCCTGTGACGGCGGAGCACAGGGTGCTGGAAGCTTCGTTGTCTCGCCCCCCTCCCTCCCCGGATGGAGAGGAAGGATCCAAGCAGCAAGACTCTGCTCTGGCTCCTGAGACAGGGGCGAGGGCCGAGGGAGACCCCCCATTGGACACTTTCTTGCCGCGGGTCTCCTCATCCTCCTCCCCTGATGAAGCGGTGGCTGGCACCTCCTCCAGTAGCCCTCCCCCGCTGGATCTCAGGGCGCACCAAGACCTCCTTAGGCGAGTAGCTCAGAATCTGAGCCTGCAAGCCGAGGAGGTCTCTGAGATCGAGGACCCGATCGTCACCATCCTCTCGTCTGATGCTCCCACCAGGGTCGCCCTACCCTTCATTAGGACGATCCAGGCCAACGCCAATACAATCTGGCAGTCACCGGCCTCCATCCCCCTTATGGCGAGGGGCGTCGAGAGGAAGTTCATGGCCCCCTCCAAGGGCTACGAGTACCTCCACGTCCACCCGACACCGTGTTCCCTGGTGGTGCAGTCGGTGAACGAGAGGGAGCGTCATGGGCAGGAAGCTCCAGCCCCCAAATCCAAGGAGGCCAGACGTATGGACCTCCTTGGACGCAAAGTCTACTCGGCTGGGGCCCTTCAGCTCAGGGTTTCGAACCAACAAGCCCTGCTCAGCAGGTACGCGTTTAACTCGTGGGTGGCAGCGGACAAATTCAAAGAGCTTCTGCCACAAGACGCCCGCCAAGAATTTGCGGCCATTCTGGACGAGGGCAAGAAGGTTGCACGAACCTCGTTGCAAGCTTCTTTGGACGCTGCAGACTCGGCTGCCCGCACCCTCGCCTCGGGGGTAACGATGCGCCGTATCTCCTGGCTGCAGGTCTCTGGCCTTCCACCGGAGCTCCAATATACCATCCAGGACCTCCCGTTCGAACGCCAGGGCCTGTTTTCGGAAAAGACAGACCCCAGACTTAAGAGTCTCAAAGACAATCGGGTCATTATGCGCTCCCTAGGGATGCACACGCCGGGAACGCAGCGCAGACCCTTCCGGCCACAGCAGCAGCGCAGGCCATACCCCCAGTTCCGCCAACGGCAGGACCTCAATAGGCACCGTGGCAGGAATGAAAGGCGTAGGCATTCGGGGAACCAAGGGGGGCAGAATCAAAGCTCCTCTAAGCCCCCGCCTGGACCCAAGCCTTCGTTTTGAAGGTGCGCCCGAGGGCGCAGTAACAGTTTCCCCCACGGATCCTTCCCCCCCGTTTTCCAACCGCCTTTCGTTTTTCCTTCCGACGTGGACCCAAATAACATCGGACCGCTCGGTCTTGCGCACGGTGCAGACGGGATACCGCCTGCAGTTTATATGGTTTCCTCCCTCCCGCCCTTCTTCCTCGTCCCTCTTCAGGAACCCCTCTCACGAGCAATTCCTTCGACAGGAGGTACAGACGCTACTCAACAAAGGAGCTATAGAGGCGGTTCCGGAAAACGAGAAAGGCAAGGGGTTTTATTCCCGCTACTTTCTGATCCCCAAGGCCAAGGGAGGCCTCAGGCCTATCCTCCGCCTGCGAGAGCTCAACAAATACCTAGTGAAGTTGAAGTTCCGCATGGTATCCCTGGGGACCATTATCCCATCCCTGGATCCGGGAGACTGGTACGCCGCCCTCGACGTGCAGGACGCTTATTTTCACATCGCCATTTGGCCACACCACAGACGTTTCCTTCGATTCGTGGTGGGCCCCCTTCACTACCAATTTGCAGTCCTCCCATTTGGCCTTTCTACGGCCCCGAGGGTATTTACAAAGTGCATGGCAGTCGTTGTGGCACATCTTCGGCGCAGTCGTATCCACGTGTTCCCTTACCTAGATGATTGGTTAATTCGGGGCACGTCGGAACTACAGGTTTGCAGCCACGTCCGCGTGATCACCGGCCTGTTTGCTACCTTGGGCCTCATGATCAACATAGACAAGTCCACCCTGCTCCCCACTCAGAGGGTGGAGTTCATCGGGGCCGTCCTGGACTCCACCGTGGCCAGGGCTCTTCTGCCGTTACCGAGGTTCCAGGCATTGTCGGCGATCGTTCAGCGATTGCGGGCAGCCCCCTTGACATCAGTACGGACATGTCTAACCCTGTTAGGCCACATGGCAGCATGCACATTTGTGACCGGTTACGCTCGGCTCCGCATGAGGCCCCTCCAGTTGTGGCTCATCGCACATTACCGGCCGGCAAGGCAACCGTTAGACATGCTGATCACAATCCCCCAGGGGGTGTTAGATTCTCTCAGCTGGTGGCTAGACCAGTCCGTAGTGTGTGCGGGGCTCCCTTTCCACCCACCTCAGCCCTCGGTGTCCCTAACAACGGATGCCTCAGATCTCGGCTGGGGGGCCCACCTGGGAACCCTGAGAACACAGGGCCTGTGGTCTCCGCAGGAGGTGAGGATGCACATCAACATGCGGGAGTTGAGAGCGGTCCGCCTTGCTTGTCAAACGTTCTGTCACCAGCTTCGAGGTCGTTGTGTCGCGGTGTTTACCGACAACACGACGACCATGTACTATATCAACAAGCAGGGCGGCACCAGATCCTCTCCCCTATGTCACGAGGCGATGCGACTCTGGGACTTTTGTGTAGCCCACTCCATTCACCTCACGGCTTCCTTCCTCCCCGGAGTACGGAACATGCTGGCAGATCGCCTGAGCAGATCCTTTCTATCACACGAGTGGTCCCTTCGCCCGGACGTCGCCCTCTCAATCTTCCAGAGGTGGGGTTATCCCCGTGTGGACCTCTTCGCGTCCGAGGGGAACAAGAAGTGCCAGGCGTTCTGCTCCTTTCAGGGCAGGGAGCCCGGGTCTATAGCGGATGCCTTCCTTATTCCGTGGACGACCCACTTGTACTACGCGTTTCCCCCGTTCCCACTGGTCCACAGGGTCCTTCTGAAGGTGCGCAGGGACAGGGCTCGTGTGATCATGGTAGCCCCGGCGTGGCCCAGGCAACATTGGTACCCCATGCTGCTGGACCTGGCCATAGCCGACCCCGTTCCCCTGCCCCTTCACCCGGACCTGATCACCCAGGAACACGGGACTCTCTGTCACCCGGACCTGCAGTCGCTGCACCTAGCGGCGTGGTTCCTGCGTGGCTGACCGGTTCTGAACTGCGCTGTTCCACCCCGGTACGGGAGGTTCTTTTGGGCAGCAGGAAGCCTTCCACTAGAGCGACATACTCGGCCAAGTGGAAGCGCTTCTCCTGTTGGTGCGTGGAGAAAGGTCTCCGCCCTATGGAAGTTTCGGTGGCCAATATCTTAGGCTATGTTTGGTCCCTCAAACAGCAGGGTCTGGCGATATCGTCGTTGCGGGTCCACCTGGCAGCTATCTCCACCTTTCACCCCGGTGGGGATGGCCGCTCCGTTTTTTCTCACCCGACGGTGTCTAGATTCCTGAAGGGGCTGGAACGTTTATACCCTAACGTCCGACTCCCTGCTCCAACCTGGGATCTTAACCTGGTGTTGTCTCGGCTCATGGGGCCCCCCTTTGAGCCGTTAGCTACTTGCTCCCTACTCTATCTCTCCTGGAAGACTGCCTTTCTAGTAGCTATCACCTCAGCTAGGCGGGTGTCGGAACTCCGGGCTCTTGTGGTAGACCCCCCGTATACAGTCTTCCACAAAGATAAGGTGCAGCTGAGGCTACACCCTGCCTTTCTCCCCAAGGTGGTCTCGACCTTCCACATCAACCAAGAGATATTCCTCCCGGTTTTTTTTCCCGAAACCTCACTCTTCAGGCAGGGAGCAACAGCTCCACTCGCTTGATGTCCGTAGGGCTCTCGCGTTCTATGTGGAGAGGACCAAACCGTTCCGCAAATCCCCCCAACTTTTCGTGGCAGTAGCGGACCGCATGAAGGGGCTTCCTATCTCCTCGCAGAGGTTATCCTCATGGGTAACGTCCTGTATCAGGACCTGCTATGAGCTGGCCCACGTTCCTACGGGCCGTGTGTGACTGCGCATTCTACCAGGGCGCAGGCGTCGTCGCTGGCTTTCCTCGCCCGTGTGCCCATCCAGGAAATCTGTCGGGCAGCGACCTGGTCATCGGTCCACACCTTTGCTTCCCGCTACGCCCTGGTCCAGCAGTCAAGAGAGGATGCGGCCTTCGGATCTGCAGTGCTCCATGCCGTGACTTCTCACTCCGACCCCACCGCCTAGGTATGCCTTGGGATTCACCTAACTGGAATGGATGTGAGCAATCACTCGAAGAAGAAAAGACGGTTACTCACCTTTGTAACTGTTGTTCTTCGAGATGTGTTGCTCACATCCATTCCACACCCGCCCTCCTTCCCCACTGTCGGAGTAGCCGGCAAGAAGGAACTGAGGAGTGGGTGGGCCGGCAAGGGTATATATCGAGCGCCATGGCGGCGCCACTCCAGGGGGCGACCTGCCGGCCCACTGGAGTTGCTAGGGTAAAAAGTTTCCGACGAACGTGCACGCGCGGCGCGCACACCTAACTGGAATGGATGTGAGCAACACATCTCGAAGAACAACAGTTACAAAGGTGAGTAACCGTCTTTTCCGAGGAGGGCCCTTTGACTCGACCATTCATAAATACCTCAGAACCCGACCCCGAACCCTCATGACAGGGCCGGCTCCAGACACCAGCCCACCAGGCACATGCTTGGTGGTGGCACCTCGGGACAGGGCGGCACTCGGGGTTTGTTTTTGTTTTTTTTGTTCGGTCAGGTGGCGCTGGGGGGAAGGGGCTTGGGAGGCGTGGTGCCATGCTGGGGGGCAAGGACTTGAGTGGCATGGCGCTCGGCTGTGGAGGGCTTCAGCGGCACAGCGCTCGGGGAGGCGGGGACTTGGGCGGTGTGACACTCAGGAGGGGCGGTGGACTTGGGCGGCACGACGCGACGCTGGGGGGGGATGGGGACTTGGGTGAGGTGACGCTTGGAGGGGCAGGGACTTAGGCGAGGCGACACTCGGAGGGGCGGGGACTTGGGCGAGGCGAAGCGACGCTCGGAGGAGGCGGGGACTTGGGCGACGTGACGTTCGGGGGAGGCGGGGGTCTTGGGCGACGCCACGGTTGGGGGGGCGGGGTCTTGGGTGACGCCACACTCGGGGGGGCCGCGCTCTTTGTTTTCACTTGGGGCGGCAAAAATGTTAGAGCCGGCCCTGCCTCATGAAGAACCCTGATGAGTGTGATGGCCTCTCATTGTCCACCCCCCCCAAAGTTGGAAGACGACATGGCTTGGGGGAGTCACCAGCGGACAAGGTGAACGGGAAAGACGTCGCTCAGGTAAGTGAATGATTAAGAAGCAACGATCAATCATGGGGGTATAATGGGGTTAAGAATCGACCTGGCATTGCATAAATCTAAGAACAAGCAGGGGAGGGCTAACGCTGTTTTTTGTCTGAAAATCTCTCAACAGCTCGACGATGCCTTTCAAGAGGCCTTTGAGAACTTACACATCGGTAGCCCTGTCGTTCATCAGCTGTTTTTGTTCCTGTCTGAGACGCAGATCTCAAGAGGAAAATCCGGAAAAGGACAAAATAGAAAAATGTACCAGATCAGAGTCCCTCATTGTAAGGGTTATGGTGTCCATTTTTACAGACAGCTGTCAAAGGTTGTGTTAAACCAGGCAATTAATTAAACTTATTTAAATGTGTCCATATGACTGCATCCCCCTCCATGCTTGTGTTAGTAAAACACAGTACCAGAAACAGTCTTGTCTCCACAGACAGCTCTGTTAAAGAAAATATATTATACCCCCAGGGAAGCTGGGAGCTTTGGTGAGGTGAATCCTCTTTTTCGAGTGGCCAAAAAGCATAGTAAAACTTTCAATAGAAGACAGGCAACTGCTTGGCTTTCACACCAGGAGGCTTACACTTTACACAAACCGGCTCCAATACGTTTTAAAAGAAACAAGACCATTGTTTCAGATGTGAACGCGCAATAGCTGGCTGATTTGGTAGATGTGCGCCGGTTCTCCAAACACAACAGAGGCTTTAAGTACATCTTAAAGGTGATAGACATCCTATCCAAATATGCCTGGTCCTGAGGCCTAAAAGATAAGACAAGTGGTGAGGTATCCAAGGCCTTTAAAGCTATTTTTAGCGAAGGTCGAGCCTCAAAAATTACAAACCCATCAGTGGAAAGAATTTTTAAACAAACCTTTTAGCAGGTTGTTAAAACGGACGGCGTTCACCATTTTATTGCTAATAATGAAGTCAAAGCAGCGATTTAACAGAACTTTAAAAAGATATGGAGGATGTGGAGATATTTTACAGCCCATAACACCTTTCGCTACATTGATGTGTTATCTGACTTTATAAAAAGTTACAATCAGAGCTTTCACAGAATTATATGTACCAGACCCGCTGATGTTAACCCTTCACATTCTCTGAATATATGGAAAATGGTTTATAGAGATGGTTTTAAAATAAAACTGCTTGTTGCTTTTTTAGAAAAGGTGAGCACGTGAGACTATCTAAAATCAAAGGAGCCTTTGAAAAAGGTTACAAACAGACGTTTACTGACGAGCTATTTATAGCAGATGAAGCCTTAACCAGGAGCCAGAGACCTGTATACTGATTACAAGATTACGAGGATGAGACAGTTACTGGATCTTTTTACCCTGAAGAATTACAAAAAGTAAACCCCAAACAAGACAGGATTTACAGGATCAAAAATGTTCTAGTGGATAAAGGAAAAGGGAGAAAAAAGCAGCCACTGTTGAAATGGTTGGGGGGTGATAAGTTTAACAGCTGGGTGGAAGCTTTTCAACTCTGTGACATTTAGACATGAACAAAACAAACAAACAAAAAGATTCCTCCTGCAAAGACAGAGAGAAAAATGAGCGACAGCGGATTCTACATTACTTTGCTCAGCAATGCCAGCTCTGCAGTTTTTCCTAAAAACACAGCTTGAACTTTACAATACGGCTAATTAAGCCCTGGGATCTCCGGAGTGCCTGGGAGGTGAGGTTAGTGGAAATACAATACCCGCACAGCCGGAACACTATCAAGAAAGACACCTCTTTTGAAATCACCTTTGGAGATATGGCATGGAATTTTATCCTATGACGAGGTTATTAGTGGTCCGTGTTGTCAAGAGGTGTTGTCAGATGCTACCAGTGTGGTGCTCTGCTGTCTCCTTGTTGGTATCAGTCGGCTGCGTGCGTGTGCTCGCCCCGTGTGCTGCCCCAGCTCTGGAGATAGCTGATGCAGCAGACTCGACGAGAACCTCCAATGACCACAGACTCTAGTAAGGTGCAAAGTCACGTCTGCTAGGTTTATTGCGATCTCGGACACAATGGCAGTTCCCTGTAGGTTTCTTAGCCTAACTCAGTGCATACTACGAGAAAGTGTCTCTTAGCAATCGATCCGGCTCAGTCAGTGGCGGGAGTTTCCACTGCCCCCTAGGCCAGACAAAGACACCGCCCCAGGGATATATTCTTATACACAGGTACAAACAAGTTACACATCACTCCTGACGTATTGAGGTGCAACCCTTCTACGTAGCAAAGTACAACCCCTCTACGTAGTAAGGTGCCACCTCTCACCTTGTACATGTTGGTTCGATCAAAACAACTCTATCCATCATTTTACCCTTTTGCCCGTCATTGGGATGGGTCGGCCTGTTCCTTGTTATCTGTGTGGAATGTGCAAGTATGTGAATGTTCTGATCTCTAATGTCCAGTACCTTTTAGGTATGTATCTTCTTGCAGCATCAGCCCTTTCCTTGCCAGCTTCTGTGAGCAGGGCCTGCCTCTGGCTCACAGCTTCACTTTGCTTTATGTTAGCAAAGTCTTGACCATTACTTTAGTTCAGGCCTTAGGCCTCATACCAGGCCTCTGATACCAAGGTTTACATCTTAGGGCCTCCTCTTACTACAGTCCATACCCGAATTATTGGATCATATGAACAGTACTGTGGGTCATCATCCCAAACCACCTGAGGTGGTCATGAACTATGACCCTGTGCGTAGAAAAGTTAGTCTTAAATCCGCCGATTTTACTTCTATGTTTTCTACCAGCGGGGAGCTAGCTAACATTCTAGGTTTGGGCCCCAAGCACAGTGTCCAAAAATTCCCCTTCTCAGCAGACATCACAGGGCTTTTAACTTTTTGTGTCTGTTCACAGATATTGTAGAACACCAGTTTGTGGGGGACTTTTCTGTTCCTCTGTTACGCTGTGTTCCTGTCCAAGGAAGGAACAAGGAGTTTGTCACCATCACCTACGAAAAACCTCATTACGTTCCTGTCAGAAAACACCACATCGATACCATTACCATTGAAATAAAGACAGATCAGAAGAGATATGTCTTATTTCGCTTTGGCAAGGTGATCATCAAGGTGCACCAGTGTCCCCGGAGAGAGCGAGGTTTCTAAAAGGTAACACATTAAGGCGATCCTAAAAAATTACAGCAACCCCACCATCTGCAGGAACAGTTACAAAGCCCAGGTGGGATATGACCTTCTTGGATGTACGGGGCTGGCGTGGGTGGAATATTCCGTAACCAAGCCTCTGCAACCAGGCTTCAAGGCAGGATGCTGCATGAGAGAATACATGAATCTGGTACAGACAGCTGGTAAACACATGAAAGATCGTTCTCTGTTAATCAACCGTGAGGAGTTTGCACAGAGTTACACCTTGTTTGCCTTTGACCTATCTCCCGACCAGGAATGCGCCGATCGCTGTTCCCTGATTAAAATTGGGAACCTGAGAGCAGAAATAGGTTTTGGGATGGCTTTAGCCATCACCGTCAGTATGATCGTGTATGGGGTTTTTGATAACGTCATAGAGACAAATCAGAGAAGAAATGTTCTTCTTGGCTATACGTGAACATGGGCCCGTGCAGCTCTCACGTGTCTCATCAACGTCCTCTTACATGAAAAAGAATCCCCTTATGATTGGCTCCCTGGCAGCAAGCTGTCTCAGACATCCTTAGGTTTGGTGGTCATCACGCATCCACGTAACCAACCTGGTGAACACTGGCTCACCTTGTATCTGGCGAAGTGTAACTGTGGAGAGTTTTTTTACTCATACGGGCACCTCCCCGAATAGCGTGTTATTTCCTAAAAGCATTATGACATTTTTAAACAAAAATGCCACAGACAATGTGTTTCACAATAGACAATTACAAGACCCCCTACCCTGTCGCCAGCAGAGATCATTGCGTGTTTTTCTTACATCATCGTGGCAAGGGTTTATCTTTTGACTGGATTTTAAAATTGTATTCTAACGACTTAGTGCAAAACGACCAGATGGTGATGAATTTTGTAAAAACTAAATTTAAAATGCTTGGGCATATCTAGCCTTGCTCAAAACTTGTTTCAACAAGTCCAGACATGCATATCTTGCGATGATTTTTATAGCCATGTTATCCAATACTCTTAGGCGTAACAGACAATGTTTGTTTGGCATTATTCAACACATTTTTTATAAAGTAACTTTTCCCTTAGTTGCTAGGCCCCTCAAGAATTGCAGAAAAGGGGTGTTTCCACCTCGGATCCATTTTAAAAGCCGTAGGACAGGGTTTTAAACTCTTACCCTAGGACCCTCTTATTGAAAACGACTTTCTGTGTTTTCTTAAGGGTTTTTGTCTCTATTTGCCACTGGTTTTTGTTCCTTATGATAGAGGGCTGCTGCACCTCTATCTTTTTGGAGGTGTTTTCTCACAGGCCTGTGCAATAGTCCAGGACTAGGTCTTTCAAACTGTGAAAGTTGATCTTTTCACAGTTTGCTACGTTCAGGGTAATACCTTTTGACTTTCATACAGGCCTTTCCTCCCGACAGCTTGTACCCGTATGTTTTCGGGCCTGCCAACACAAACTCGAGGATGCGTTGATCTGGTGGAATCTTGCTTGTGAGGTCCCCTAAATAATCCCACAGAGGGGGATTCCAGTCACCCTCCCTTTTCACAAATATCACCAAGTCAGTGTCATGGTACGGGCACTGCTCTTGCAACCTATCTAGCAGGTTGTATAGTTCTAAGCGGGCATAAGCAGTGGTGAAACAGGCCATGAAAACTTTGGTAATTCCAGAGACAGAGTACCGGTCTTTTGCATCCTTCCATACACTCATGCTGTTTCATCGTCGATAAACTCGCAGGATGAAACCTTGTAGTTGGAGCAAAACAGGTACTGAAAGAGTTTGTCAGGGTCTCTCACGCTGCTGGTGTTAGCTAGGTTTGTGAAGCAGAGAATATTATTATTATTACTATTATAAATCACATGAAAATGTCTTGTAAACTTAAAAATAAAACATTCATTAGGGTATTTTTCTATTTAAAAAGTCATAGCTTTAAAACAAACTAATCCATTTCAGGCTGTACAACATACAGGAGTTTTGAGTTTATTTCTACCACTTTAAAACAACAAACCCACAAACTTTTTTTTAAACATACCTCATTTTGCAAAATAAAAACCAGACTGCTTTTAAAATCAACTTTTAAAATCCAGTTTAAAACACATTTTGTACACCAAAAAAACCACGTTGTTAGTTTGAAACACACCATTACCATCAGTTTGCAGTCATATACTTAAAAAAAAAACTGTTTTACAGAGAGAGAGTTTGAAACACAGTTTGCAACAAAATAGTTTTCAATAAACCCACATGCCAATAAAAGCCAATTGCAGAAAGTTATCTTCTACTATAGGATAAAGTGTTGCAATCTGTGTAGTATCTGAAGTTATGAAGCAAAACTACAGTTAAAATGGTTTTTACCTTGGCCTGGTGATGAAACGCAATTTCAAGTTACTGGTTCCATGCTAAACAGATCACACTGCAATAAACACAGGCATCATTATTTACTAAGACAGCATGGCCAAGGAGTGATATTATATAATATATATTTTCAGAGTTTTAAAACTGGAGCATACCTCCTCTTGCAGTCCAGCAGCCATTCAAGAGAGTTTCTGTTGAAAACAAATAGTCTCCAAAATACCTGAGGTTTTTATATCATCCTAACCCTTTGTTTCAAACAGACTTCAAAATAGTAGCTAGCAGGTTGATTTGATTGCTACAGCTCTGAAATACTAGATATTTAAGGACTTTAGGCCCCTTCCTAACATTCTCTTTTGTGAGCTGGGGTGGAGGAATGAAGCTGTCTGAACAACTGAGTTGCTTTCGGCTACATTTTTTTCTTTTCTATAGGGCCTTCTTACAGTATTAAACAGTAAATCTCCAATCCTTAATGTAACTGCCCCCATTCCCAAGTAGGGACCTTTTCCAGATATCAGTATATCTCTTTGGGGCTTGTTTTTTAAAACGTTTCTTTCATGCATAAAGTTTGGGGTGGCGATTGAAATAAAATGGTTGTATCACAACCATAATAAGCCCCCCAGAGCTTTTAAATGTTTGATTGTCTGTCTTTAGAGCAAATGCTTGTTCTAAAGCATGGTGAAGGTTTGTGAACTCTTGAGACATTTCAGTTTTGGCTTAGACCCTTGTGTGTGTATGTGTGGGGTGTGTTTGTTTTTTAAATATATTAATTTAAACTTTTAATGGCTTTGAATTGTTAGAAAGAGTGACCCATAGCATTCAAACAACTCCCAGGTCACACATATTTAAACTGTCCAATAGAGTTCTGCCAACTCCTGGGTCCTTTAAACTGTCCAATAGCGCTCGATCAACTCCAGGGGTTATATTTAAACTGCCCAATAGCAACTGTGAATTCCTGAGGTTTTATTTCATTTCATATTAATCAGAACTCACCCACCCACCTCTCTTACTGTGGGTGCACACCAGTCAAATTTATTCCTATGGCAACAAGGGTAAGTAATCACAATTACCTTCGCTATTCAGTGGGGGTGTGGTTAAAACCATTCAGTTCAACAGAATGAGTCAACTCTATTGTACTCAAACACCTTTCTGAACCATCCCTGTTTACTGTTGTAAGCAGAGTCAGGATGAGATCTGCCCTGACATCTGGTGGTGAGTTGTGGAAAAGAACGTCAGGGGCTGGTCATGAGCCCACAGTAGCCCAAATAGTCATTTTGGCTATGGTGGGATCCCCAGTTTCTCTGTTACTGAGGCAGGAAGAATAAAGTGGTGTTATCCTGATTATGTAAATCAAGGACAGTGGAACTGTACTTGGCCTTTTGTGATGGAGGGACTCACCTTCAACTAAGTAGCACTCGCGAGGCAAGGGACATGGGTTCCAAAACTCAGTAAATTGAGAGAGACTGGGGACAAAAATTGTACCTGGTGATGCACTGACCAAGAGGCTCCATTAAAACTTTTAGCTCACTTAAAGGCCAGAGACCTTCTAACAGAAATGCAGATAGTCACAAAGCCCCTTTCAATAGATGGTTTTTTAATTTACATATTTAAATTTACATATAAAGTTGAAGTCCAAATCACACGGTCATGGTGCTGTTGGGCTGGGGCATCTATGACACAGCCCTCACAATCTTCAAAAAGCTTTTCCCTAAGACAGTGATTAAGAACAGGACAAACAGCAACGCATACAACAGCCCACATCAATTTTTACGCTCATGATGTGACACTGGCTCAGCGAGTTCTATGCCAAACCTTCTTCTAAACTCCTTATAACCTTCATCCTCGAAGTCCTCTTCAACAATTTTAGTGGCGTTCAGCAAAAACAAGGCGGGCCCGGTTCATCTTTGCTACTTGATGCACCGTTGTCCAGGGCCTCCGGGTCCTCTAGAAAGGCATCATCAAGCTGTCTCAGACAAGAAACAAGTGTAAGTTCTCACTGCTTGTTTTTTAGATTTACACAACCCCAGGTTCCTAACCTCATTACACCTCATCATCAACTGTTGCTTCTTAATCACTCATTTACCTGAGTGACATTTTTTCTGTTCAGCTTGTCCGCCGGTAACTCCCCCAAGCAATGATCGCCTTCCTTTTCCAGGGCGGCGGACAACGAGAGGCCACCATGCTCATCGGGGTGTCTCATGAATGGTTGGGCTTCAGGTTCAGGTTCTGGCATATCCATCAATGGCTGGGCCAAAGGAATCCCCTTGGCTGCTCCCTCCTCCTCTTCAGAACTGTTGCTGCTGTAGCAATTCTCCACACAAGTCCAAAGGTCCGTGGGGCTAAAACAAAGTCTGAAGTTCTCAGGGGGGTGGTAAAGGAGTCCACGTTTCCTCTCAGCCTTTCCACAATTTCTGAAACACGTCTTCTTGGTAAGAGATGGCCTCCTCTGCCCAGCGCTGAGACTTATGGGGTGATGGTGCTGCACTTTGATTGGCAGAGGGCATTGGGAGGAGTTCTTAGAGGGGTCACACGACCCTCTTCTGGATGGTCACACCATCCCAGAACCTGCCCTATTTTGGTCAAGTCTCCTTTCGGGGCAGTCCTCTGCAGCCGAAATCCATCGCGACTGGTAGAGGGCAGTGGGAGGAGTTCTTAGAGGGGTCATACGAACCACTTCTGGATGGTCACCCTGTCCCAGAATTCCCCCCAATTGGTCTAATCTCCTCAGGGTGGTCTCTAGTGGCTGAAGCCCCTCCTGATTGGTAGAGGGCAGTAGGAGGAGTTCTTAGAGGGGTCACACACCCCAGAACTCCTCTTGATTGGTTAAATCTTCTCTCAGGGCGTTCCTATCGGGGCAAAACCTATCCTGATTGGTATAGTGGAAGGAGTTCTTAGAGGGGTCACATGACACACCTTGCTTCTGGTCATGTGTCCGCCTTGATCCTGGAAGTAATACCCCATGGGGTGGGGCTTCTGATGACCAGTGGGCAGTGCTTATTGGGTCGAGGGGTGGGGTTAACTTTTGATTGACAGTAGGGCCTTTACACTCCTCGCTCCTGCTACCCAAAATTGGAACAAGACGGAGGCAACTATAATACTGGGCAGTAGTCGCTGTTGTCCTACTGCTCAGATGCTGTAAGTAAGAGAAGGATCAGGCCCTATAAAGTAGCTTGTGTTGATTTTTATTACTCAAAGCATTTTGATTACACAGCAGGACATCTGGTCATTCTGATGGACATGCAGCCTCTGGACAAGCTCCGTGATAAGCATGTGCATTGTACTGGTTGCTCGGGGGTCATTACTATAGTAACAGCCAAGTACTAGCCCAGATCCTCAAATACACCTGAGCTCTAGACTCGGCGTTGTTCTAAATTAACCTGTCTCGTAACATCCATTGCTGCACTGGAGATAGCTATAGCAAAATGCACACCGTGTGTGCTATCTTCTGTTCCCAGCTCATACCCCATATACTTGGGTGGGAAGCTAGGAGTTGGTGACATACAGCCAGCTACACTGGCTGTACACTCTATATGCTGGTTCTCTGGGTGTTAGGGATTTGCGCATGTTGAGGAATTCCTAGCTGCCTCTTAGGGCAGCTTTGTGGCTACTTTGCCCTGCTCCACTGCAACATAGGGCAGCAAAAGGGTGACTTTACAACTAACCCCACCCCTATTGATGCACCTACCCGTGGTTGTTAGGCGTCTGAGTTTAGGTATCCGGGGTTGGAAAACCCACTCACCTGGCATCAAGTTGTCTGATGCCTTTAAACATCAGTCCCCTTGTTTTTCAAATATCTATTTGAAACACCACAATGCTGATAGAGATTTAAATGCCCTAATCAGGACCTCTGCAGGTGGCTATAATGGGTATTTAGGCTTCTACCTTCAGATTTCAGTGCTTAACTCTAGCCGCCCAAGGCCCTTGTATTTGTCTTTCCCAGGCCTATGAGTTGCTGTGTGTTCTCAAACTCCCACTGGTGTTATTGGGAGATAAGGATGCTCTGCCCTTCAGAGAAGGCGCTCCGCAGATATAACTCATCCTCCAAAGTTAGCTACTATGATCCTCCACCTCATAGCAAAAGGTCACTGAATGGTCAGGTTTCTAGTCTCCATCACCACCTCATTCTCCAGTTTACTGTCCCCCTGGTTCAGGCCCTGTGAGGATTCACCAGGCAGCAGTTAGCAGAGGAGGGCGAAACTCAGAGGGAGTCTGGGATGTTGTTGCTTATAGTTCTCAATGGGGTGACAACGTTCCTGTAACAGTTGACTATTGGACGGGAATCAATAGAGACCCCTGTTGAAGTGACACATTCTGCTAATTCAAAAGTGACTATTAAGTAATATGGCTTCCCCTAATCTTGTCGTGTTTCCTGTTTTGGTGATTGTTTTCTCTACCGTATCCAGGCAGCTTATCCCCGGTCCATGTTCTCATGTTGTTATTCCCTAGTATTCTCCACTCTGTTTATGTATATTAAGGGGAACTGGACAAATCCTGATGACTCTTCACATTTCTTTTTCAGGTGCTGGCTGTGTATCACACAGACAAGGTCATATGTAAATAACCCAGCTGCAGATTTTGTATATACTGTGTACACATTTCCTATTAAACTGTTTGAAGTATCTGTTTCAATTCAGAGGCCTGATTTCGTTTTTCAGAGAAATTGGGGCTTCTTCAATGTCCACTGTAACCATGATGTGGGGGCTTCCTCCCTTGCCCTTTCTCCGTGAAGCTGGAAGACTTCAGCTCAACGCCTCTCTAGGATCTCTAATCACTCTTCCGGGATCCCCACAAAGTTAGAGCTAATCCCTGTAGCTAGTGATCGGGGGTTTGGTTCTTAGTCATATTCTCTTCTTTGTTTTTCTGGGAATTCAGTGTTGCTGATGAATTCTGGGTTGTAAGTGGAATGGACTGTGTTCTGGTGAGTTATCCTCCCTCCTGTCTAGCCTATTTCTGGGTCAGAAGGCTGTCTGTGAACTGTGTCTGTTTACTTACAGACTTAGGATAGGTGCCTGTAATAGTGTGTGAGGGAAGGCATCTCTGCTTTTCTAAGCCAAGTGCCTGTTTGTGTGCTGCAAGACTTTATCCAAGAAGAACCATTGGATTCCCTAGCTTCCCCCACTGCACTACAAGGAACGACTGTCATTGGGTATCTCTGATAGGGAATGTCCTGCTGTGCTCTCTGGTCTTGTGACGTCTTCATGTCGGGGACCAGGTCATTTTGTTGTTAATTCACATTGGACTAGAGCTGGGTGAAGGCTGGTGGGGCAGTTCACTGCAGGGCTCACCAGTTAAACTCCACAGTTCAGAGAATCCTAGAAATGCAGGGCTGAGAGGGTCCTAGAAATATCATCCCATCCAGCACTCTACTTAGACCGCCCCTAACAGCTCTTTGTCCAATAAGTTCTTTAAAACCTCCAATGACGGGGATTCCACAACCTCCCTTTGAAACCTATTCCAGAACTTAACTACCTTTATAGTTAGAAAGTTTTTCCTAATATCTAACCTAAATCTCCCTTGCTGCAGATTTAGCTGATTCCTACTTCTCCTGCGTCCAGTGCACATGGAGAACAGTTGATCAGGAGGAGAATTTTCTCATGGAGCTGATATCTAGTCAAGGATAACACCACCGGTCTGTTAGCCAGCCTACCAATCTCCATAGGGCTCTTCCAGCCCTGGCTCTGCCTTGCACGGTAACACTAGTTGCACCGCAGCCCCCAAGCCCCTCTGAAAGTTTCCCCCAGTAGCATCAGGTTACTGTCACAGGACACTCACAGAAATTACCGGGGAACAGAATCTAAACAGCTTGATTGGTACAGCTCAGGATCAGATCTTTATAAGCTCACAGCACTGAGACATAAGTATAGTGGAATAATCCTAAACTTATTATCAAAGATTAAGATTTAAGAGGTACCGAGTCAAGATCATGGAAACAGAACTGGTTACATATAAAATGAAAATCATAACATGCTTCTTAGCATCTAAAATCAATTATTACAGGAGTTTTTCACCTAAAGCAATCTCCCAGCAGCATTAACCAACATGCCTGGGATCCAGCTTTCCTGAGGAAGGAAAAGGGCTTTTTGTATGCTGTTCCCAGATGTGCCCGTCACTTTGGGGGTTGGCTCATTTATCAGGGTTACTCTTCTAGGGGACAAGTATCAGAGGGGTAGCCGTGTTAGTCTGGATCTGTAAAAGCAGCAAAGAACCCTGTGGCACCTTATAGACTAACAGACGTTTTGGAGCATGAGCTTTCGTGGGTGAATACCCACTTCCTCAGATGCATCTGAGGAAGTGGGTATTCACCCACGAAATCTCATGCTCCAATACGTCTGTTAGTCTTCTAGGGAAGGGGTTCTATAATTCTATCAACGTGCTGTGAAAGTCGCTTGTGTGTTCATATGGAGCTCTACTCCTTCCTTCTGCAAGTCCCCTTCCAATGGAGCTACCCTGCAGGCCCTAGGTTCCCCAGGTATTACATGGGGGGGTCATGAGCTGTCAGTCTGCACCCCAAACCCCGCATTGACTCCAGCATTTATAATGGTGTTACATTTAATTTTTAAGGAGGGTCGCACTCAGAGGCTTCCTATGTGAAAGGTGTCACCAGTAGAAAAGTTTGAAAACTACTGTGCAAATACATCCCAGAATGAGGTTTGGTTTTTTTGCAACAGCAGTAAACTTTTGACTCTTATTTAGCTTGGGATCCATGGCTTCATGGTCTGGGATACCGGGTTGGGAGAGTACTTCAGTCAGGCTGAGAAAAAGATCCTGGCTGTTGGGGAGAACGGAGAGCTGTGTGCTCTCCTCAAGCTCGTCGTCCTCCTCTCCTCCTCATCTTCTCTGTCCGCATTTTCCTCAGGCATGACTGAGATTACCCCCTCCTCGGAATGCACAGTCAGGTGTGGGGTAACGGCGGCGGCCCCTCCTAGAATTGCATGCAGCTCAGCATAGAAGTGGCATGTCTGTGGCTCTGCCCTGGGCCTTCCATTTGCTTCTTTGGTTTTCTGGTAGGCTTCTCTGAGCTCCTTAACTTTCACATGGCACTATAGTGAGTCCCTATTGTGGCCTCTCTCTATCATGCTCCTTGAGATTTTTTCAAAAGTTTTGGCATTTCGTCTTTTGGAACTTAGTTCTGCTAGCACGAAATCCTCTCCCCGGACAGCGATCAGATCCAGTACCTCCCATGCCGTCCATGCTGGAGCTCTTCTTCGATTCTCAGACTGCATGGTTACCTGTCCTGATGAGTCCTCCATGGTCACCTGCACTGATCAGCTCTCCATGCTGGGCAAACAGGAAATGAGATTCAAAAATTCGCGGAGCTTTTCCTGTCTACCTGGTCAGTGCATCTGAGTTCAGACTGCTGTCCAGAGTGATCACAATGGTGCACTCTGGGATAGCTCCCTGAGGCCAATATCGTCGAATTGCAACCACACTAACCCTAATCCGAAATGGCAATACCGATTTCAGCGCTACTCCCCTTCTCGGGGAGGAGTACAGATATTGATATTAAGAGCCCTTTATATTGAAATAAAGAGCTTCGTTGTGTGGACGGGTGCAGCATTAATTCAGTTTAATGCTGCTAAATTCAAAATAAACGCATAGTGTAGACCAGGCCTTACTTAGCTTGTGATCCACTCTGACCCCCAGAGCCCTTTCTGCAGGGCTTCTTCTTAGGCAGTTGTCATAACTTTAGTCCCAGATTTGGACCTTAGCGTCCAAAATATGGGGGTTAGCATGAAAACCTCCAAGCTTAGTTACCAGCTTGGAGTTGGTACTGCTGCCACCACCCAAAAAATTAGAGTGTTTTGGGGCACTCTGGTCCCCCTGAAAAACCTTCCCTGGGGACCCCAAGACCCAAATCCCTTGAGTCTCACAACAAAGGGAAATAATCCTTTTTCCCTTCTCCCCTCCAGGTGCTCCTGGAGAGATACACAGACACAAGCTCTGTGAATCTAAACAGAGTGACTCCCCCTCTCCGTTCCCAGTCCTGGAGAACAGAATTACCGCGTGTTAATCTCTCTTCCCGCCCCACCTACCCAGAGGGTATACAAAGTCAGGCGAACAAATCCAACACACACAGACCTCCCTCTGACTTCTTCCTCCCACCAATTCCCTGGTGAGTACAGACTCAATTTCCCTGAAATTTCCCAGTAAAGAAAACTTCAACAGGTCTTAAAAAGAAAGCTTTATATAAAAAGAAAGAAAAATACATAAAAATGATCTCTCTGTATTAAGGTGACAAGTACAGGGTCAATTGCTTAAAAGAATATTGAATAAACAGCCTTATTCAAAAAGAATACAAATCAAAGCACTCCAGCAACTATATTCATGTAAATACAAAACAAAAAAACGTGTGTACTTACAACTTGGAAAACAGAAGATTAGAAAGCAGAAATCACTTCTCCAAAGCTCAGAGAAAAGCAGGCAGAAAAAAAAAGACTTCAGACACAACCTTCCCTCCACCCAGAGTTGAAAAAATCCGGTTTCCTGATTGGTCCTCTGGTCAGGTGCTTCAGGTGAAAGAGACATTAACCCTTAGCTATCTGTTTATGACAGCAGTCATTTCTCATTTGGTATGTGGGCAACTGATTGTTCTTTCCTAAATGGAGAACTTTACATTTGTCCTAGTGAACTCCATCCTATTTACTTCAGACCATTTCTGCAGTGTGTCCAGATCATTTTGAATTTTAGTCCGATTCTCCACAGCACTTACAAGCCCTCCCAGCTTGGGATCATCTGCAAACTTTATAAGTGTTCTCTGTATGCCATGATCTAAATCACTGATGAAGATATTGAACAGAACCGGACCCAGCACTGATCCCTGCGGGACCCCACTTGTTATGCCCTTCCAGCTTGACTGTACACCACTGTACACTCCATCCTATTTACTTCAGACCATTTCTCCAGTGTGTCCAGATCATTTTGAATTTTAGTCCGATTCTCCACAGCACTTACAAGCCCTCCCAGCTTGGGATCATCTGCAAACTTTATAAGTGTTCTCTGTATGCCATGATCTAAATCACTGATGAAGATATTGAACAGAACCGCTCGCTGGGAACGGTTTTCCAACTAGTTACGAACCTACCTTAGAGTGGCTGCATATAGATTGTATTTCTCTACTTTGTTTATGTCACATGAGACAGTGTCAAAAACCTCACTAACGTCAAGATATACCCCATCTACCGCTTCCCCCAGCCACAAGGCTTGTGTTACCTTGCCAAAGGAAGCTGTCAGGTTGATTTCACAGGATTTATTCTTGACAAATCCATGCTGACTGTTACTTATCACATTATTACCTTCTAGGTGTTTGCAAATCGATATCAAACCTTCTAAAACTTCTGTAGTTGTGCTAGTGGCTGGTCCCCAGACTTACATACCCATTGTCTTCCTGCAGGAGAGCACTGAATCTACAGCCCATATACTCTGATTTCTTCTGCTGATTTTCATGCTGTTTCTTTCCAATATGCACTTCCGTGTCTCTCTGCATCTTCCTTCACTTCCTCTTTCCTCTCCCAACACGGAGCACTACAACATCTGTAAAAGACATGTGCCAGGGGACTCCTCTCTGGCTGCTTTCTGTCAATGCATCCAGCACCAATATGAACAAAAAAGGGCTTAGTCCCAAGCCTTGATGTATTCCAGCTGCTACTAGAAACTGTTTCCTTTC
Organism: Gopherus flavomarginatus; assembly: GCF_025201925.1. Lineage (NCBI taxonomy): Eukaryota > Metazoa > Chordata > Testudines > Testudinidae > Gopherus > Gopherus flavomarginatus. The sequence goes on along the minus strand of NC_066621.1, from coordinate 152,158,296 downwards.
TCACACGAACCTTTCGGTGTGGCAACAGAACCATTGTACATGTCCTGGACACATCCGATATAAAAGCTTTATTCGCTCAATGTGAGGTGTCAGGATCAGGTCCCTGCATAAGGCAAACACCAATGTCGGTCGCCCTTCCGCAGCTGCAGAACTCAGCCTCTGCCCTGGGTCTCTCTGCAGGGAAAGTGGAGCAGCAGGAGCAGCAGTTTTTGCTCTTTCTTTATTTCAACGTTAGACAGTTTCATGTCCACGTCTGGAGATGGGAGTGCGGCGTTATCACTGGAAAGGTGAGGCTCTGCCCCTTAAATGTGCCCTGCAGGCTAGTGCCCCTGAGTGTGCCCCAGAGCTCTGCGTGCTGCTGTGCCAGGTTAGGAGTCTCACTGGAGGGGAGGGAGACATATAGATACTCCTCAGACAAGATCTGTGCCCTCCACTGCTGTGGGGAGGGGGGGTGCACCCACTAGTGGTGTTTGTGTGAGTGCACGTTTGTGTTATCCAGCCACATGCGCACTCTAGTGTTCAGAACTGTTGTTGTTCATCAGAGGTGCTATACTGCTAACAGTTAATGGGGATCGTCCTTCAACTCATCTGTCAGTGACCTGAGTGTTTCAGGCAGCAGGATCTGTGCCCTATCCCTGCCCTGCCAGACATTTCTGAGCAGCTGCCTGATGCAGCATAGAGACAGCCTAGGAAACCATGGGCTTGTGACAATGTTGTTCCCTGGCATCTGTAATGAAGGGATGTGAAGAAGGAGTGAAGAAGAAAGGACAAAGGGTTCTAGCCCCAGTTAGCTTCAGGTCCCAGTGGGGCCCTGAGTCAGCCTCAGTGAACCTCCCTTGTATAGGGCTCCCCCTCTGAGAGCACTGCAGCCCCTGAACTGGCATTGGCTGTGATGCCCGACACCCCCTGGGAACACATGGGACGTTGCACCTGAACCCCCGGATGCCTCGCTCCCAGGGCTTTTCCTTTCCTGTCCCCAGAACGTGACTCTCCCTTTCAATGTCCTCCTGAAGAGCACCTCCCTCTGGGACAGTGCAGACATGGACAGGGGTCAGCCGTCATGGTCCTGCTGCAGAGCGTGGGACTGGCTGCACTGGCCACTGCGCTCCGGTCTCTGGAGAGGACAACACAGAACGTGACGACAGAGTCTCTGGGTGAGGGGGGATGTGTGGCTCTCAGCGCTACCTGCTGGCTGCTGTGAGCTAGGGGGTTACACTCTGTGCCCCAAATCCATTGGAAGTTAGAGCCTATATCCCATTGTGATGTGAGCCTGTGTTCAGTACAGACAGAGAACCCTGCACCAGGTGCCCCTGCACCAGGAAATATCACCCAGCCCCGCCAGTGCCCCCAGGAGCAACAGCAATGCCCGAGAAGGGTTTAAATGTCAAATTTGGCATTTCACCAGTAGGGGCTGCCACGCTGAGCCAGGCGCTTTCTGATACACACACACACACACACACACAGAGCCAGACCTTTTACACATACTCACACACAAACGCACACAGACACACACACAGAGCCAGACCTGCCAGACACACACGTACGAGCAAACACACAGACACACATAGAGCCAGACCTGCTACACAAACACACACACAGAGCCAGACCTGCTACACACGCACACACACACAGAGCCAGACCTGATACACACATGCACACACACGCACAAGCGGACACGTACCTGCACACACACAGAGCCAGCCCTGCTACACACACACACGCACATACACGCACACGTGCACATACACACACACACACAGAGTGCCAGACCTGCTAAACACCCACGCGCTGGCACACATGTGCGCGCACACACACGCACACACAGAGTCCCAGACCTACTACACACACACATACGCGTACACACACACAGAGCCAGACCTCCTACACACACACATATGCGCATGCACACACACACACACACACACACACACACAGAGCCAGACCTGCTACACATACTCAAACACTCACACACACACACAAAAAAAGCCAGACCTGCAACACACAAACGCACGCAGACACACACACAGAGCCAGACCTGCTACACACACACTTGTGCGCACACACACAGACACACACAGAGCCAGACCTGCTACACACACACACACACATGCATACACACGCACACACACAGAACCAGACCTGCTACACACAAACACAAACACACACCCAGAGGCAGACCTGCTACACACACGCGCACATGTTATACCATTTATATTAGACTAGTAAAAACCAGCAGGATCTTATTAAAGGGGACAAGACATTTGTCACATTTATTGCCAATAGCATAATAAAATAAAAGATAACAGCAAACAATGTTGTTTGGCTACTTATTCCTATGATTACTTATATCTCCATTCACACAATCATTCATACTAGTTCTGTATAGATATTATAGTTACCAGCCTAAAGTTGCTTGTGACAGAATACTGGCCTGGTCCCCTGGACACGAGAGTGGAGCCGAGTCCGGGTCAGGTGCACCTGATGCTCCTGGGGGCTGGCAGCAGAACCATAGACTCAAAGTCCTCAGTCTTCAGAGTCCAGTTTTATAGGGATTTTTCCCTAGGTTAGTTCATGGGAGTTGTTTCATTCTGCTGTTGCTAGATCAATCAGCAGGTGGCTGGCTCCATTCTGTCAGATGTTTGTTAGGAGCTTGGGGTGGATTCCAGTTCGCCCTCCGGGGTCATCTGGTTGATTCCACTTGACACCTTCTTTGGCCGACCCTGAATTTTTCAGGCTGGTAACTCCCTAACCATTCATTCATTTCAACTAGGCACTCATTCACATACACTCTTTATCTTTTGCGGTGTGACACACCCTGTCTTTAGATAAAAATGAATTTACAGAGGTGGGGGTCTCTATTTGTAGTAATTACACAGTTTTGCCTGAGGCATAGGGTCAATTGACGGCTTGTGCGCTGAGTCAATTGACCAATTTAGCAGTTGCACTTAGAGAACAGGGCTTAGAGTCAATTGACGTTTAATAACTTTTATACAAAGTATCTCTTTTGAGCAGGCTTCACACAGATACAGCTATTTCTAACAATAAATCATTACAAATTTACTTCTAACATAAACCTTAAGTTATAAAGTGTCAATTAACAATAAATCAATAAATCATCCCAAATTTACTTCTAACATAAACCTTAAGTTATAAATTATTAATTAACAATAAATCAATAAATCATTTCTCACATAAACCATGTGTAATATAAACCTTTTAAAAAATATCCCTACATAAACCCACTTTTGACACTACGATACACATATTCTTGTTAGTGTCACTTTCGGTGTAACCTGTTTAAAAAAAGGTACTGTGAGGCAACATGGGTTTGTGATTCCAATCTATTGTACATTCTTTTTATGCAAAAGCACATGCTAAACATTCCAATAATACAAATACAATTCAATACTAAGACAACTATCAAGGGATGTAGCATTACTGATAGGATGCCAGTAGTGGTTGGGGACCATCATTGGTATATCATACCAATGATAAGTTGTTATTTGTTTCTCTGCAGTGGCAATCCTTAACATGTCCCCGTTGGCATGTATAATAAGAATAATCCTATTTCCTACTTGGTTATCTGTTTGTTCTGAAAATTTGGTCACTTCTTTACTTTTAAGTAGACTATTAGTAAGATCTTGCCATTTAATTCCAAGGTTAATTGAGAAGTCGGACAGCTCAGCTGTTAGTGTTAGCTGAGACTTTTTTGGCAGAGGCAAATAGTAAGTGTGATTTTTAGTAAAAACAGTACTAACATTGCATTTACATTCATCTACTGGGGGGCTGCTAACACTCCCATCCTCCCAAAATACTTCCTCCCACGAGTGGATACATACACATTGTCCATTGTACAATACTCTGGTGTCATTATCCAATTCATCCCACATACATGATCCCAATGAAACATCTTTACTACAAGGCTCTGGGGCAACAGGTAAGGTGAGGCATATCCACTTTTGAGGAGTCCATTGTGTACAACCTCTAGTGTCCAATAGTTTCCCTTTTTCTCCAGCCCACTGGCTTAAGGTCCGAGGCAGCCAGAATGATCCCAGGTGTAATATGGGGAGTGGGCTAACCTTCCACACCTTTGCCTCTAGAGACTGTTGACGTGCTATTTTTACAATTATTTCCCCAATTAAGAAGTGTGGGTTTACAGTACTGGAAACATACTGCATCCAGTTATATTGGTAAGTATTGAACAGAGATCTTTTCCTTTGGTGTAACAAATGTATTAAAACCTTAATATTACCCAAAATTACCCAAAACATTTCATGTTCCAAAATAGATAGGGCATGTATCTGTATTTCAGTGCATCCCATAGCTATAGCTGTGTGGTTTCCAATTTGTAGATTTTTCTTATGGAGTAACCAGGTGGTAGTATTTAGCCATTGCCATAAATTCCATTTGGCTTTTAGGTTACCCAGGCCAATTTGGACTAAGTCTACATTCGCGTGTACTTGTTTTGGGATAAGGCTGTCCTGTAGTTGGGCCAGGGAGCTTAATTTGTTCTTAATAGTTGCCAAGTCCACTGAGTTTGCAAGTCCTGCTCCTGCTCCAAATCCACCTAGCATAGTATCCATAATATCTCTTTTGGTTCTGGGACGTGGTGCATCTGGGGGGAGCAGTTTGTGTGTCCTTATCCAGGCTTGTAGTATTGGGAGGGAAAAAGGCTTACACTTTGGTTCTACTTTTGAGATGTTTAATCTTGTCCAGTCCATGGCAATTTTTTACTTCTACCAATAGGGGGCTCACCAAGACTTTCACTGGAGAAGTTTGAATTTTAAATAAGGTTGGTTTTGTCATTGGTAATGGGGTGTTTTTTATGAACATATGTTCTTTCTCCCATTTCCAGTCACATCCATCAGGGAATGGTATCGTATGTGCATGGTTTGGGCAGTAAACTATGATTACTGTTACGAGGGTCCCTGATTTCACGAAACCGTCCCATATATAAGGGAGTGAAGGGTAGTCTGAAAGCATCGTGGTACCTCCTGCATATCCTTCCGTGCGAACCCCTACCATCCAATGATATTTGCTTATAGTCCCAGTTCCCCATCCCCAACATATATATGAGTTTCCCCTAAGGGTGTTATTGTTAAATTAGTTTTTAAATTGATCCATCTTAGGTGAATATCTGGTTGTCGTACTGGGGTCCACGGAATACTGTATATGTGTGAGTTGCTGTGTGTCAGCAATGCGATGAGGATTGTTTTACCTTGTTCCAGGTATGTTGAAGCATGTCTATCGTTGTTAGGGATTGGCGGAGATTTGTGCATTTTTCCTTTGGGGACAGGCTGTGTCTTTATCATTGAGATTAGGGCCAATGTTGTGATCCAGACCAAGAACTGCCGTGGCTCTGTGTCCCATTTTGTGCGAGGCATCGTTCCGTCTGATCTTTTACTATCCTTTTGAGAAAAGCGGAGACAGGGTTAGAACTGGCAGTCTCAGCAGCCGCATTTCGCGCCCGATAGTCCTGCAGGAACAAAAATACACCGCGTCCACAGGGGGTCTTGTATCTGGAAATATAGTTGTAAAAAAATAGAATTAGTTTATGCAAACAACTTCATTTGTGAAACATGAACCCACTTTAATTTACCATTTTTGTCTATGCGGTAAATGAGAGGGCTGAGGCGGTCCACTATGGACTAGGGACTGGTCCATTTTGACTCGTGTGTGTGATCCCTTTTGCCCAACTTTAAATACATTACCTGATCCCCTGGTTCCCACAGTAGGGAATCCCCATTCTTATTTTGATCCATTTTTGTATTCATGAGCTCAATGGCTTGGCTTATTCTATGCTGCAGGGTGGCTTTGTCTTCCTGCAACTCCTTTAACCACTGCCAGTGCTCATGAGTTGTAGTCTCTGATTCTGCTGCTTGTTCTGGGTTGATGACCAACCTCATTGCCTGTCCAGAGGATCTGGTATGGCTGGATCTTAGTTTTCAGCCTTTTACTGCTGCGAATGGCTGCTAATATTAGCGGCAGTTTTTCCGGCCAGTTCTTACCAGTGTTGTCTACAACTTTCCTAAGGGCTTCTTTAATAGTGCGGTTCATTCTCTCTACTTGTCCGGAAGACTGCGTTCTGCATGGGACGTGGAGTTTGTGTGAAACTCCTAATGCTTTAAGTAGTAGAGTAAATATTTCTCCCACAAATAATCCTCCATTGTCTGAGTCAATAATCTCAGGAGTCCCATATCTGCAAACTACTTCAGAGAATAGTTTCTTAGCAGCTGTGCGGGCGCTATTGTTCCTAGTAGGGAAAGCTTCCACCCAACCTGAAAAGGAATCTATAATTACAAGTAAATATCGAAATCCTTCTTGACTCCTTGGCAATTTATCAATGAAGTCAATTTGGTTTCTATGCCAGGGTCCCAGCCTTCTTTGATGTAGCATCTGAGGCTGGTGTGGAGGACGAGCTTTATCTTTGGCACACTGTATACAATTTCTGACCCATGTATCCACATCGTCTCTCATCCCCTCCCATTCTGCCACTTGCTTTAACCTTCACAGCGTTCCTTCCACTCCGTCATGCATGAACTGATGAGCTATGTTCACCAGTTCCTGCCTTTCAATTCTTCCTGGGGTGCGGACTGCTTCTAATACCTTCTTTTTCTGCTTTCGGGTCACCACTGCTATCCCTTCATAATCTCTGGCTCTGGCATCAGCACGGTTATTCCATACTGTTTCAGCTGCGGAGCCTTTTCCATATGCCTTGACATATTTGATTTTAAGCTGGTTGGGATGAGAAGTAACCCAGGCATAAATCCATCTCCATTCATCTCCATATGCTATCTCTTTCCCGTCTGCGGCTTTCCAATTGTTCCTCTGCCAATCAAACATCCAATATTGCACTCCCTTTACACAATAATTGCTGTCAGCATAGATGTGCACAGTCTTGGGGCAGTTCTCTGTTTCATACTGTTTTAGGACTTGGTATATGGCATGGAGTTCAGCATGTTGTGCTGAGCCATGATCCAAGTACCCCTTCAGTACTTCCTCTTCTAAATTGATGGCTGCATATCTGATTCTCTTTTTACCATGCACCACCATGGAACTGCCATCCGTGAACCAAATATTTTTCTCCTGACCCACAGTATCCAAGTCTTCCAGGGGGGGTGCTTGGGCTTGTGCTATTCTTTGTTCTAGTGTGACTGCTGGACATACATGCTTAGCCCCTTTTTCAATAAGAGCATTTGTCAGCATGTCAGGTTTAGATACTGTGTTAGTCCGGACTCCTCTGTTTACCAGTGTTAGAGTCCATTGTGCCATTCGGGTGTTAGACACCCTGCCTCCTATTCGTAATTGGGGCACTGCCGGTAAGCGGCTCAAAAGACTGAACGGCCCATACCGCTGTCAGGCATTCACGTTCACAGGCGTCAAAATTTAGTTCAGCTCCCTGTAGTTTTTTAGACTCATAAGCCACTGGTACCAATGTTTGGTTTTCATTTTGTTGCAAGAGAGTAGCCGGCATGGCCATCTCATGAGCTGCTAACCGGATGACAAATGGTTTAGATTCATCCGGGAAGCGTAAAGCAGGGGCTGTTAAGGCTTTTTGCTTCAGGATATTTAAGGCATTCTCCTGATCTGGACCCCATTCCCAGTGCGTCTTCTTTTTTAGCAGTTTCCACAAAGGACATGTAATTTCTGCATATTTGTAGATATGGGGTCGTAGAAAGTTAAATCCGCCCAGCAAAACCCTTAAGGAGTGCACATCCGTAGAGGCTGGCATTTCAATTAAAGCCCGTACCTTTCTTTGATCTACCTGCCTTCCCTCCTGCCAATGATAATACCTAGGTAGACAACCTGGGTTTGCATCAATTGTGCTTTTTTCCAGGCTTACCTTGAAACTGGTGTCCTGGATTAGTGCAAGGACGTCCTCTGTAAGTCTCTGCACCTGCGTCTGGAGCTGGCGAAAAACCAAAACATCATCCACATAGGAATAGACAAATGGTCGATCAGAGGGACTTAACTGGTCCAGCATATCTACCACATGTTTGTGGGCGATAGCTGGAGAGTCTCGGAATCCTTGGGGTAGGCGCCAAAATGTGTACTGCTGGTCTCTGATAGTGAAGGCAAATCGGTCCTGTGAATCAGGATGTAATGGGATGGCAAAGAAACAGTTAGCCAGATCTATAACTGAAAAATACCTGGAGGTGGCTTGTACCCTTTGGATGACCTGTGTCATATGTGCCATGATGGGGGCCATGGGTATACTTCCTTTGTTGATTTTTCTATAATCAATGGTTAGTCTCCAGGATTGCCCGTCTGCCTTCATGACTGGCCAGATAGAGGAGTTAAAAGGGGAGTTAGTTTTTCTAATTACTCCCTGCTCTTCCAGGTCCTGAATGATTTGGACAAGCTGTGTTTCTGCTTCCCTGGGATACCGATATTGCTTCTGTGGGGGCAACAGTTCACCTACAATTTTAACACAATCTGTTTTCTTCTGGGTCCAGACCGTGGGAAATTTAAAACGCCACTTCTCCTGCTGTTCTGCTGTGAGCGCAGCAACTAGTTTATCCCTTCTGTTACTGACAAACTTATCACGGCTTGCTGTAGGGAGATAAGGGGGGAGGGTTTCCAGTCTCCATAGAGCGCTTTTGGGGAGATCAACAATAATGTTATTTTTGAACAACCAGTCCATGCCCAGGATCACGGCATCTGTCATATGTTTTGTTTGAATTAGATTCCCAGTGGTGTGGAATCCTTGTACAGAGAATGGTACCTGCACCCATTCTTGTCCGGTGCTGGGTTTTCCCTGAAAGGAGTGTAATATCATATTTTGCCCTTTTGTTCCTGCTAGAGGAGCGATTTTAATTAGAGAGACGGAAGCTCCAGTATCAATTAGAGCCATCATAGGAGCTTGATTTCCCTGCTGGACATAGATATAGGGTCTTCCTCCTGGATCCCAGGTTAATTCCCCTATAATCCTCCACTGTTGGGCTCCTACGCCAAGTGGGGATTTCACGGCCAGTGGGCTTCCCTAAGAGTATTCCTGAAAATCTAAAGGAGCACTTGGGGTGGTTACTTCTGATACCACTCCTCGCTGGTCCTGTAATCTAAGAATCTCTGTTATAATATCGGCCAAGGGGGCCTTTTCCCATTTTTGTCTATCTCCTCCCACTTGTAATAATAACTTGCATGCCAGGCGGCGCACATCAGTGACGGGTTTTTCCGGCTGACAACTGTTTTTGGCTGACCTGAGATCTTTGAAGGTCTGGGTACAGCCGACCTCTAGACTGGTTATTCCCCCTTCCCCTGAATTTGACTTTTGAGTGCCCTCCACGGGATTCTGCAAATCTCTTTGTGCCACTTTCATTTGAATAGGTGACCGTTGGCTCCACTGCCGCCACGTACGCCGCCCTTTCCTTTTTAATATTGGGTTTGGGTCCGGCGTGGGTAGTTATCTGTTGTACCATCCCTTTTAATTCTCTTAAGGTGGCAGGGTGCCCATCCTGCCAAACGGCAAGCTTGCCTGAGTAATAGGGAAGTAGTGAGGCAGCGCAATCTCTGACAGATGGTACAGAGAAGGGGATTAAATCTAAATCCGTATTTGCCGGTATGGTTACTATACCGGCCATAATCTGCATTAGGGCCCACCGAGTGAGATAATTTTCAGGATCCTCGTTAGTGTCCTGAGTAGAAGCCATGGCTTGGGCAATAAAATTTCACCTGCCTATCTGTTCTCCAAAGGTGGCCATTAGGGCTAGCTCACTATCATCAGCGCCAATTCTTATGCGGTCCAGGGCTGCTCGTATTTCTGGTGCCACAGGATTCTTTGCTGCTTTTACAGATCCAGACTAACACGGCTACCCCTCTGATACTTGATCCCTCACCCATGTTGAAGTTCAGGTCACATTTTTCATGAAAAGCTCGACAGGTGATAAGACACATCAGAAAAAACCCTGGTATTTCAGAGGACAAGTTTTATTATTTTATTCTCTTTATAAATCTTTGGATCAGGGTTTGGTTGCGGGTTATTATTATTAATTTAATTCAAATGGCTGAGAAACATGTAGGAGAAAAGAGGTCTTTGTTAAAGAATAAACTCACCCTCCTCTTCCTTTACACAGCTCACAATCCACAGCGATGAGACTTCCAATGGATCCTCTAGCAAATCCAGGATCGGCCAGCACCTTGTATTTCTAAAGAAAGAAGAACAAGCAGAAAACACCCACATGTCAATGTGTACTTCATGTACTTACTTGCTGCTTCAGGATGGAGAAACGTGACAGGCAAGTTCTATATTATTATTTATTTGTAGAACTGTAGCTGCTAGAAGCCCCACTCATGGACCAGGCCCCAGATGGTGCCAGGTGCTGTACAAATGCAGAACGCAGAGTTGCTCCGTGTGCCAAAGAGCTCACGTCTATATAAACTGACCTGTCACTTTTCTTCATCATGAAGCAGCCAATCAGGAGCATATGTTCTATTTCCAACCAGCCCCACTCTTCCCCTTCGCCAGTCCCTTTGCTCAGGCTGGGCATTTTGTTAATATAATCCAAGCAGGTGCCTTGCGATCTGACACAGAGACTTTGCACCCATTCTACTTCCTCCATCGCAGTGACAGTTACTCAGGAGGTGGCAGCTCTGATCCTGTAGCCCCCTGCACCTGCATGGAGCCCCAAGCAGGGCCGGCGCTTCCATTTAGGTGACCTTGGTGGTCGCCTAGAGCACTGGGATTTGGTGGGGTGGCATTTTGCCACTCTCGGCAGCAATTTGGCAGCAGGGGATCCTTCCGTGCTCCAGGTCTTCTGTGGAAATTCTGCGGCGGGTCCTTCACTCGCTCCGGGACCTGCTGCAGAATTGCTGCCGAAGACCCAGAGCGTGGAAGGACCCCCACCTAGGGCACCAAAAACTCTGGCGCCGCTCCTGGCCCCAAGGGAATTCTGCAGACAGGTGCACCTCACTGGACATGTGTCCTAGTCCTGGAGGAGCCTTCAGTGTGCAGGGGAGATCTCCCGCGGTCTCTGCAGGGGAGTTGGCCTAACAAGGAGGGTGCATTAGTCGGAAACGTTGCCTTGGCTTGTTATTTGTTCCCTCTCCAGCCTGCATGGGAGTTCTCATCAAGGAGCTATTGTTGTACACGCATCTCTCTCCAAGCAGGGGGGAATCTCCGATGAACAGGCAGGTGGAAAATGTCCCCTCAGCCTTTCCCCAGTACTTCACAGGTATTAGGGGTGTGTGTGTGTGTGTGTGTGTGTCAAGAGCCCCATTTTACAGATGGGGAAGGAACCTGCCCAAAACTCCATCCCTGGCTCCTCCAGCTCCCCGTGGGCTCAGTGGGAGCCATATCAGGCCCATCACTAAATCGGTGGCAGAGCTGAGCATGGAACCCAGGCTGCCCGTCTCACACTCCAACTCCTCGCAGGGTTATGCACTTGTGGGGAAGGGTGGGGCAGGTTTGTCTCCAGCTGGTGCCCCCTGCTAGAAACACCAGAGAGATGGTCCTGGCTGCTCTGGACATGCAGAAACCTAGGGCTGAACTGCTTGGGGAGGGGCATCTGACCTGCCAAGGCTCCACCAAGCCAAAGAATCAGCTGAGTACCCATGGGAGCAGCAGGTGCGATAGGCTCAGTACATAGCCAGCAAGGTTAAAGGCGGCCAGGCAGGTCCAGAGGTCCAAAGAACAGCAATGGTACTAGCAGGCCAAGGAAGGTGGTGTGGCCAAATGGAAAGAGCACTGGACTGGGACTCAGGAGACCTGCCTTCTAGTACCAGCTCTGCCACTAGTCTGCTTGGCAACCTTGGGCAAGTCCCTTTGCCTCTCTGTGCCTCAGTTTCTCTATCCATCCCAGGGGCCTAACCATTCCCTCCTCCTTTGTAGAGCCCAAGGATGGAGAGCCGATATTGTCCAGGTAGCAGCTCAGCACCAGCCTAGAACCTGCCACATCCCCACCCATATATTCACTTAGGGTGTCATTTCCAAAGGTGCAAGCACCCACTGTTCCCGCTGGCCCTGCTGGAGCTGGGGGCACTTGGCCAATCAAGCCTTGGGGTTCTGATGGACGTAGCTAGGAGGCAGCACACCCAGTGTGATAACTGCAGGCTGCGGAATCCCCAGACCCTCTCTCTGGACCACATCCAGGCCCTATAAGGCCTCTGGCCACAACATGTGTCCATTCCCAATTCTCCTTTCTCCTTGTTCGTCCCCGATTGGAAGCAGTGATTCAAGGGACGAGTGAGACAGGCGGGACGGGGCCGGCAAGGAAATGGAGATGCCGATTTCAAAGCTCTGGGAAGCTTTTGAGTGCGGCTCTGCTCTGCAGACTGCACGACTGTGAAAATGACCCTGGGAGGAGGCTCTGTCCCCTTGTGGGCACACATGCTTCCCTTGCCAGAGAGAAGGGGAGGTTCCACCTATCAGCCCTGCAAACCTGGCCAGGGAGGTGAGAGGCACTGGGCTCTCTCCCCCCCAGGAATAACGGCTCCACAGGCCAAATCCCGTCCTAGACACCAGTTCAGGCCCATCACCTTCAGGGGAAGATGCAAAAGGAGGAAGAGACGATGTCTGCCCACTCACCTCCCGCCCCTGGGCTGGGCTGCTCTGACTGGGCTAACAGGAGGAAAAAGCCAGGGAAAAGCACCACACACTTGTTTTCATGACCTCAGGAAGCAGCACCACCTCTGACGCACTCTGGGCGCCAAGTTGGGCAACAGGGCTCTGCATAAAGTGAATGGCCTTTCACAGCACAACTCATGTCAGCCAGAATGTGCCCACCAGCTCTTCCACTGAATCTTTTCTGTTTGCAATGCATCCAGGTCCTCTCCCTCCTCCCCGCCCGCAGGTCACGAGCAGTGGTTTCAGCCCAGTCATTTCACCAGCAGCTCTGTCCTGCCAAGGCAATGGGAGCGCAGGGGTCCCGCTCCATAGGGTCGCTGCTAGAGCTGCGTGTGAATTTTGCAGTCAAATGTTTTTAATTTAAAATTGTTGGTTGGTTGAAACCAAAACTGTTGGTGAAACAGGGTCGGATCTGATTAACCTCCCTCCTCAGAGAGATGGGAAAAGAGTTTTGACATTGTTAAAATGTTTCAATTTGACATTTTCTAAACAGAAAATCTGAGCTTTCCTGATTCAAAATGACATTTTGTTCTGAAATTTAGGCTTGTTAGACAAAAAAGATAGGAATCAAAACAAAACATTTCCATTCACTCAAATGGGAATTCTTTTGGGTGAATGGAGGGTTGGTTTGCAAATATTTTCAAGATTTGTACATTTTGTCCCAGTTTGAGACAGGGAGAAACACTGAACTCTCAAAAATATCCCAGGGTGGAAAGCAGCCCCCGTCGCTGGTGCCGGCCCAGGGGTGGGTCTGATATCAGCCGGGGCACAAGGCCACCAAACAGCCAAGCCCACTTGACAGGGGCAAGTTTGCCCCGAGGAGGTAACTTGTGACTGGAAAGCCTGCAGGGATGCATCAGAGCAGCCCCATGGGCAGGCAGTCCCAGGCAGTGCGGTCTCTAGCACAGATTTCAGCAACCCTCTTGCTGATACCAGGCCAGCCAGCAGGTAGCAGGTGTCAATCCATTCCCAAACCCTCAGGTGGGAGCAGTTGGTATCTCTGTGTGGGGCTGGCTATTGTTTTACTTAATCTCTCAGCACTTAGCAAATTGCATAAAACCAGACAGCTTCACACAGACAGACACACGTGCCCCTCCCCCATCATACATGCTGCCATTTGCTGTGGATCACTCCCTCCTCCAGCCCTCATTTAAATCCAAACTCAGCAAGAGAAGAGCTTCAAAATGTGCATCTCAGCACATAGCCACACCCCTCTGCCAGAAGCGCCCAGCTCCTCCCCAGAGCAGCCAGCAATGGAGTGACCGGGGCAGGGTGCAGGCCAGGAATCACCTGCCCCAGCTCCTCCAGGGAGTGTTTGCTAAGACGGGTCAGTGGACCCCAGAGCTGCCTCCTTAGATGTGGGGATGCACCGGGTGTGGGGGGCAATGGGCAAGAGGGCACCCCCAGATGGCCAGTCCCCCTGGCAGCATGGGCCAGCAGACTGCTGGGCACTCAGTGAGCATGGTTTAAACCGGAGTTCTCATCCCAACAGCCACACGGAGAAGAGAGAAAGTAGAGACAGAGCAGCGGCACTGGGTCTAGCACTCTGCTGGCCCAGCTGCGCCGAATCCCCTCCATCCCACCCCCAGCTCCTCACCCCGGCAGCCCAGCCAGCCCACCGTGGGAAGACGGCACCGGGAAGGGGTTTCAGAGAAGTTGGGAGCCATGATGCCATCGCCAGGCGAGAGGTGGGGAGGCAGCATGGGTCTGGCAGAGAAGCGACTGCCCAGCGGATCAGCAAAGCAGCCCACTGATGGTCAGGGCCTCTGAGAGCTGAGGGGGTCATGCCACGCTGACACCCAGAGACAGGCCAGTTGGGATGGAAGATCCCTCACATGTTCCCTCCCATTGCTGGCACCTGAATATTCACAGCACACTCACGTGGAGAACTCCTCCCCCGCCATTCAGAACAATGGAGGACACTTCCCCCCCCATTCGAACAATAGAGAACTCCCCCTCCCCCATCTCCCAGTTCAGAACAATAGAAGCTGAGCACTTTTGAAAGTCTGGTCCAGTGCAGCTTCTTTCCACCTCTGATCTCAAAGCCCTTCCCAAGGGGGCAATAAAAGCCATTCGGAGGACAGGGAGAGAGGTCACATGCACAACAAAGTGGGGCATGGCCCCGAAGAGAAGGATCCACGAGACCTTGCACCAGCCATTCCCTGGCCTGCCTCCAGGAAAGGGGTAAAGGTCCATGGGAACAGAGGTCTCAACCCTTTAGCTCTTAGGCATGGATCACCCAGGAATACAGCCCCCCTATGCAGTCCCCCAGCTGCAGATGCAGAGGAAATATTTGTCACAGTCGGGATTGCTGGGGGGAGTTCTGAGGCCTTCTGCTCATAATGGGCCCTTCTGGGGGCTGTGATGGGGGGGTGCAAACCCAATTGCCTGGGACTTCTGAGTGAGTGAGGGACACCACGCTCCCATTGGCGCGTCCCATTCTGGTCTGTGCCTACAAACTCTGCCCCCAAAGAAGGGAGGCCGAACCCACAGCCCTGATAAAAATTCAGTCCTTGGGGAGGCGCCATTTTAATACAGCCGATGATTCCCGGTCCAAGTACCTCCCACCGCCACACTCCCAAACTCTGAGCATCACCCCAAGCTTTGAGGAAATCAACTTCCAGCAGAAAATACACTAAACTGGTCCCTATGCGAGGAAGAAGGGGATATTTCAGAAAAGAAAGAAAACGGCCAAGTGCAGAGCATCTCCCGGAGCTGTCAGGAGCCAGCCGTGCAGCAAGGAGGAGGCAGACTCAGCAGAGACTGGTAGCAAGGAACCAGGGACACGAGGGCAGGAAGGCAGGAGCTTTAAGTACTGTGCAGCGCAGGGGAGTGGAGCGCCGCTGCCTCGCTAAACTGGGCACAGACAGGCCACTTGATTTATAGAAATATATTAGGGGAGAGGCCTGCAATATCCCCTTGATGTGACCTGTCTGTTATACTGAGAGCTCCCCTCCCCACTCTCCTTCCTTCCCCCACCCCATCCTACAAGTACTTGACCCTTGGCAACATATGGAGCCTGCAGGCAAATGTTTGCAAGGGATGCAGAGCAGACAGAGAAACAAGTACCAACAAACAGCTGGTCTCCGCTCCCCCTCTTCCCCAGTTCTGTGAACAGGATCTCAGACAGGATGACCCCACAGACACCACTCGGCGCGGGATGTCTAGAAGAACCTGCACTGACAAACCAAAGGCTCATCCCCTCCAGACTGCCCCGTCCCCAGAGAACGCGCAGCTTTCTAGCCTCAATACAAGCCAGAGATTTCTTCCCGTCCCCAAGATTCGGACAATTAAACTCCCCTGTAGGGCTGCTCCAGCACCAGCTTCTGCTTTGTAGCTAGTGTTAGATCAGCAGGTGGGAAATGCTGAAACACAATCAGAAATTCTCCTCTCCTTTCAAAGGCAAGTGCAGATCACGAGCGCGGAAATTCATGCAAAGATTAAAAGGAAAAAATAATTTGCCTCTCAGCTGCCTGCGTTGTCACTCAGTTAACTTCAGTTTCTCTCTTTAAATATATATATATATAGTGGTGAATGCTATTTTATGCTTAAATCCTGTAACAGGCTGCAGCCAAATCATGCTAGTGGGTGCCACAAAAGCTTCACTAATACAGATCTGCCAGTTCCGCTCAATTTCAAACCACAGCCCCCCCACCACCACCCCAGTTCTGCATATGCCTCTCAATCCCCACCCGCAGCCCCAGCTATCGCAGCCCTGGGCTCTCTGCACACCTTAACACACACACTGCCCTTCTGGTGCCCCTTGTTCTGAACCACCAACCCCCTACTGTCTCAACACCCCCAGCTCTGCCAGTGCCCCTCAACCCTGACCCACAGCCCCCCTCCTCCCCCAGCCCTGGGCTCCCACATCTGTGCCAGTGCCCCTCAACCCTGACCCACATCCCCCCTCCTCCCCCAACCCTGGGCTCCCACAGCTCTGCCAGTGCCCCTCAACCCTGACCCACATACCCCCTCCTCCCCCAACCCTGGGCTCCCACAGCTCTGCCAGTGCCCCTCAACCCTGACCCACAGCCCCTCTCTTCCCCCAACCCTGGGCTCCCACAGCTCTGCCAGTGCTCCTCAATCCTGACCCACATCCCCCCTCCTCCCCCAACCCTGGGCTCCTGCAGCTCTGCCAGTGCCCCTCAACCCTGACCTACAGCCCTTGTTATCCCAATTCTGGGTTCCCCCACCTGCAGCTTTGCCATTGCCCCTCAATCTCAACACCCCCCCTGCCATCCCAGTGCTGGACTCCCCATACTCACAGCTCTGCCAGTGCCCCTCAAGCCCGACTCACAGCCCCAGCTATCCCATCCCTGGGTTCCACCTACAGTTCTACTGCTGCCACCCAAACCCCAACCCACAGCCCTGGGCTGTCCCCCCCCACACACACTATTCCCCGGATGCTGACCTACAACTTCCGAATCCTGGTGTCTTCTGAGCAGTCAGCACTGGCTAGATTTTACTTAACACTACAAATCACAATCAGAGTCTTTAAATGGACTTCATTGATGTCCAGCACCTCCCCTAGTGCCTTTCATTGCACTTGCGAATTTAGGACTGGCCAGCAAATCCCTGCCCCCCACCTCCACATCTTGCCCGCTTGACTATGAAATGAAAACTGATTCATGGCTATTCATACAGAAAGTTTGGTTAATCTGGAGCGAAGGCTGCAGGCTTAACCGTGCCCTTAACTGGATTGCCTCCCAGCAGGATAGGGTTGCAGGGCTCCCTTTCCCCCAGGGCAGAATGAGGCAACTTTGGTCAATAATAAGAGCTGTGAAGAGTTATTAACAGCAGTTGTCAGAAGAGGAGTTTTGAACTCATTGTCTGCTGGCCCCCAGCCCAGTGCACCTTCTCCTAGGCAACAAGGTATTTTGTGGAGGCAGGTTTCAGTCTCTCTCTCCCCGCACATGGCTCTGCAGCATCACCCCCGAAGTCCAGTCACTGCTGCATGACTGGGGTTGGTTTGGAGCTGGCTCAGATCTTGGCAGGAGGTGTGAGTGGAACTGACCACAGCTCTACCACCCCCTGCAAAGAGAGTGGTAAGAAAGGTGAAAATGTTTAACATAGGCCATGGGAGCATCGGGGGAACTCAGAAACCACTGGACCAAAAATGCGTATCACAAACTCCGTCCTGGGCCCAAACTAGCAGGGTGGTTTGCAGCCCCATCTGACTGCGGAGGTGCATTTCACAGAACTTTCACAATTAGGGTTTGAACACAAACCCTGTTGCAACCTTAACTATGAAGCGGCTACTCGCCACCTAGAGGCTGCTTTTTGTATTACATCAACGTGACAGGACTTGGCAAGCAAAGTAATTCTGCCCGTCTTGTCCAGCCCTGTTTAAGGCACCTACAGGCCGAAGCATGGGCGGTGTGGGGGGAACAAGGGTTACCCAGCCCAGCTGAGAGCAGTTCTGTATGATCACACAGCTCTTTGGGGCCGGGACCGGGCCTTGTTGCACATCCTACAGGCATGGAGCCAGACAGATGTGTTGCCGACACAGAGGGTGCCCGAGGCAAGCAACAGTGGTTCGTTGCCCAGAGTGCGAAGCGCCAATGAACACACACCAGGGTGGAGAAGCAAGCAAAGTTTATTTGAGACCTCAAAGCAGTGCAAGGAGACGAACGCCTCAAATCATGCACCACTACACAAGCGGCTTTTCCCTTTTTATAAGTTTTTTTCCCCTCTTTCTTCTATCTCCCCCCTCTCCTCCTCCTCCTTCCTCCCCCTGTAGCAGCTACGTAAGCGCAGGTACATTAAATAATCTTGGCCATGGCAGCTCATTAGTAAGTTTTCCTTCTGCAGTTATCTTGTCCTTCTGCTAAAGGTGCACAGGCCTTATCACTACTGCTTTAGACTGGTTTTAGCTGTGCTGCAACTGATAACTTACTGTTACACATTTAATTTCACAGCTGCTAGCTTTTTTAGATCAAATGGAGTTCAACATGGAGGAGCTTTGGTTCACTGAGGCCTAGATTTATGCCTAGTGACACCAACAACTCCCTCCTTTGAGAATACTCGACAAACGTTTGGCTGAGTTTTCTCATACTTTGAGGACAAAAAGCGATTAAGCTCTAGGGAGCTGGGGTCATTAATGAGGGAGTATAGCGGGATTTCCTGGGGAATGGGAGGTATAAATTCTATGTAGGAGTGCTTTACAGCAAGCAAACAAAAGGAGAGTAACGATACATACCACCACACCACTGAGCAGGAGGCGAACAATGCCTCCCTCTAGTCCCACCAGGTTGGGTAACCAGTCCCAGAGGGAATCAGAAATAGTGGGTTCCCCTTTTTAGGCCTTCCACTGTTCAAAAGCCTGTTTGGCTGACAGGATGTGCTTGTTAATATCCTGTGCGCTTTCTGGGACATAAGTACAGCATTCATCCCCTATAAGGGCGCACACCCCACCCTGGGAAGCCACACTTCCACCCAGGAAATGTCCATGTATGTCTCCATGATCACTGATCAGATGGTATTTCTGATGCGTCTGTAAGGGCAGTGGGCCAAGTCTGGTACTCAAGATCACTCTGAATGGCCATCAGCGGTTCATTCAGGAAATCCTGAATTCCTACACATACTAGATCCGACTGCAATGCCTTCCCAGCCTCAGAGATATTCAATACCATCTTTCCTTGGTGTAGTACTATAATACACCTGTTATTTAACTATTCTCAGGAACTGTCAAAAGGCATCAACATTAATAGCATGTGGGGGGTTACATTATTAGTCACTCTCCAGGACATAGGGCGCAGCCTCTAGAATAAACCCCAAGCTCCAATCAATACCACATTCCCAAGCATGGGTCCCACAAATGTCCTCCCGCCAGTGTATAATTCTTTGTTTCTTCCCAGGATCACTCCTTAATGTCCTTTCTAGTCAAGAATTCCTGGACTTTGGCAATTTCTGAGTGTTCCTTCTTCTTTCCCAAAACAGTCGTGGTTCATCATCCTACAGGGGAGAGGTTACCAGCACATCACCCTGTAATGGTTTTGATTCTTCTAGAAAAATTCAAAGGCACAGTAGATCTGTCAGTGGACAAGGGAGAGGTTACTAGCACTTCACCTTGTACTTTTTCCTTACTGTCCAGAAGGCACAGCAGAGCTAAAAGGAGAAATAGGCTAAACATCAATAGGAGAATTCTCCCGAGGTGGAGAAGTCTTTTTGCAGTGAGAATCATGGGTCCAAGCAGTCAACCTTTGGCACTTCACAGTGGAGTTGGTAGTCAGCAGGGCTTAATAAGGGCCTTTTCAGCATGGAGCCAAAGCAGTCTTTTGTTGTTGGATCTTTACATCAATCCAGTTTCCTGGTTCCAAGGAGTGGCAGGGCTGCTAGGGTCTTTGGGTAGCGCTTCCTTACCTATGAGAAAAGAAACCGAACACATTTCATTAGTGCCTGGCGGTGTTTTGCAAACCTTATTGCTGCGTGGGCAAATTCAAGCCCTCCTTTTCCTGGTTGTTAGCCAAGTCTTAACTGTGAGCAGTGTCCTTGAATCGAGTCAGTGTCTTATCTATAGCCTGAGCTTGCGAGCTAATTATTTTTTTTCCCGTTAACTCATTCTGTTCTTTGTCCTTTTTCCCTTCTTGGCTTCTTTTAACCTGCAAAGGAAACTTCCACTTTTCACTTATAGTCCTTTTTCCCAACAATGAACACATAAACATTGTCATTATACAGTACATTAGTCTTATTATTCAATATATGCCACACACACCCTTTTACTAAAATAACCTTATTACAGAGCTTTGGAGCAACAAGCTAGAACAAGCACACCCACTTTGCGGAGTTCGTTTAATTCAACCTCTAGTCCAATAGCTTCCCACCATCCCCAGCCCTCTGGCTAGAAATCTGAGGTAGCCAGAAGGATCCCATGTACAATATGGGGAGTGGGTTAACTTTTCATGTCTTTGCTTCCAAAGACTGTTGGTATGCAAATTTTAACAACAATTTTTGCAATTAACAATTTGGCCAATGAAGTTTCTTTTTCTTACTTAAGGAAATGCATTAGATTTTAGTATATCACATTCTCCTGATTTATCCAAACACTTTGTATTCCAAGTTGAACAAGACAAGTATCTGCATTTTAATTTAACCTTTTTGTTTGATTTTAAACTAGACTATTCTATAAAAATATTAAACACAACAATTCCGGCCACAGGACAAACACTACAAGACAGAACATAGAACACAAGACATAATTCCTATTGTGCCAGCAAATGCATGGTACGCTGAATGCTGTTCATCTGGCATCAGTTTTCTCTGGTTATCTGAAAGACAAAAAACAGGTCTACCTGTCATAACTTAGTCCCAGATTTGGACCTTAGCGTCCAAAATATGGGGGTTAGCATGAAAACCTCCAAGCTTAGTTACCAGCTTGGACCTGGTACTGCTGCCACCACCCAAAAAATTAGAGGGTTTTGGGGCACTCTGGTCCCCCCAAAAACCTTCCCTGGGGACCCCAAGACCCAAATCCCTTGAGTCTCACAACAAAGGGAAATAATCCTTTTTCCCTTTCCCCCTCCAAGTGCTCCTGGAGAGCTACACAGAAGCAACCTCCGTGAATCTAAGTAGAGGGACTCCACCCTCCCCGTTCCCAGTCCTGGAAAACAGAATTACTTCCCTCTTCACCCAGAGGGAATGCAAAGTCAGACTAGTAAATCTAACACACACAGATCTCCCTCTGACTTCTTCCTCCCACCAATTCCCTGGTGAGCTGCAGACCCAATTCCCTGGAGTTCCTCACTAAAGAAAAACTCCAACAGGTCTTAAAAGAAAGTTTTATATAAAAAAGAAAGAAAAATACAAACAAATGGTCTCTTTGTATTAAGGTGACAAATACAGGGTCAATTGCTTAAAAGAAATACGAATAAACAGCCTTATTCAAAAAAGAACACAATTTAAAGCACTCCAGCAACTACAGACATGTAAATACAAAAGAAAAAACCAACTTTGTACTCACAACTTGGAAACAGAAGATTAGAAAGCAGGAAATAGAAATCCTTCTCATAGCTGAGACAGAGGCAGACAGAAGACAAAGAACTCAGGCACAAACTTTCCTCCACCCAGAGTTGAAAAAATCCGGTTTCCTGATTGGTCCTCTGGTCAGGTGCTTCAGGTTACTTTTTTTTCAGGTGAAAGAGACATTAACCCATAGCTATCTGTTTATGACACGCCCCCCAAATTGCAGACAGTGGGGAAACTCACTTGCGGCGATTTCCTTCTAGAACTTTAAAATAAACAGATTACTACAACATATGCACCTTTACATATGCCACTAAGTATATAACTAACAGACTTCTACATTTTTAAGAACACTTTTTAACTACTAGATTCTGGGAAACTCTCACGGGAGAGTGCATCTGCTACTTTGTTAGAAACTCCTGTGATGTGCTGAATTTCAAAATCAAAATCTTGGAGAGCTAAACTCCAACGAAGAAGTTTCTTGTTGTTCCCCTTGGCAGTATGAAGCCACTTTAGTGCAGCATGGTCAGTTTGTAGTTGGAACCGCCGTCCCCAAACATATGGGCGTAGCTTTTCCAGGGTGTACACAATGGCATAGCATTCCTTTTCACTGACTGACCAGTGACTTTCCCTCTCAGACAGTTTCTTGCTGAGAAACACGACAGGATGGAAATTGTGATCCGTTGCTTCCTGCATGAGAACTGCTCCTATACCACGCTCAGATGCATCCGTGGTTACCAGGAATGGCTTGTCAAAATCCGGGGCCCTGAGCACAGGGTCAGACATGAGCGTTGCCTTCAGTTGGGTAAGGCCTTTGACACTCATCAGTCCACTTAACTGCATTTTGGCTGGATCTTTTTGGTCAGGTCGGTCAGTGGGGCAGCGATTTGGCTGTAGTATGGTACAAATCGCCTGTAGTATCCGGCCAAGCCTAAGAAGGATTGGACCTGCTTCTTGGACCGTGGGACAGGCCACTTTTGGATAGCATCCACCTTGGCCTGTAGGGGGTTTATGGTTCCTCGACCCACCTGGTGCCCCTGTCATAACCTTAGTCCCAGATTTGGACCTTAGCGTCCAAAATATGGGGGTTAGCATGAAAACCTCCAAGCTTAGTTACCAGCTTGGACCTGGTACCTGCTGCCACCACCCAAAAAATTAGAGTGTTTTGGGGCACTCTGGTCCCCTTGAAAAACCTTCCCTGGGGACCCCAAGACCCAAATCCCTTGAGTCTCACAACAAGGGAAATAATCCTTTTTCCCTTTCCCCCTCCAGGTGCTCCTGGAGAGATACACAGACACAAGCTCTGTGAATCCAAACAGAGTGACTTCCCCTCTCTGTTCCCAATCCTGGAAACAAAAAGTACTTTCCTATTCCCCCAGAGGGAATGCAAAATCAGGCTAGCAATCCAACACACAGATCTCCCCGATTTCTTCCTCCCACAATTCCCTGGTGAGTACAGACTCAATTTCCCTGAAGTAAAGAAAAACTCCAACAGGTCTTAAGAAAGCTTTATATAAAAAGAAAGAAAAATACATACAAATGGTCTCTCTGTATTAAGATGATACAATACAGGGTCAATTGCTTAAAAGAATATTGAATAAACAGCCTTATTCAAAAAGAATACAAATCAAAGCACTCCAGCACTTATATTCATGCAAATACCAAAGAAAAGAAACCATAGAACTTACTATCTGATCTCTTTGTCCTTACACTTAGAAACAGAAGACTAGAAAAAGTAGAAACTACTTCTCCAAAGCTCAGAGAAAGCAGGCAGACAGCAAAAGACTCAGACACTAAATTCCCTCCACCCAAAGTTGAAAAAATCCGGTTTCCTGATTGGTCCTCTGGTCAGGTGCTTCAGGTGAAAGAGACATTAACCCTTAGCTATCTGTTTATGACACGCCCCCCAAATTGCAGACAGTGGGAAGCTCACTGGCGGCGATTTCCTTCTAGAACTTGAAAATAAACAGATTATACACACATACACCTTTACATATACTCCTAAGTATATAACTAACAGACTTCTACATTTTAAGAACACTTTTTAACTACTGAATTCTGGGAAACTCTCACGGGAGAGTGCATCAGCAACTTTGTAGAAGCTCCTGTGATGTGTTGAATTTCAAAATCAAAATCTTGGAGAGCTAAACTCCAACGAAGAAGTTTCTTGTTGTTCCCCTTGGCAGTATGAAGCCACTTTAGTGCAGCATGGTCAGTTTGTAGTTGGAACCGCCGTCCCCAAACATATGGCGTAGCTTTTCCAGGGCGTACACAATGGCATAGCATTCCTTTTCACTGACTGACCAGTGACTTTCCCTCTCAGACAGTTTCTTGCTGAGAAACACGACAGGATGGAAGTTGTGATCTGTTGCTTCCTGCATGAGCACTGCTCCTATACCACGCTCAGATGCATCTGTGGTTACTAGGAATGGCTTGTCAAAATCCGGGGCCTGAGCACAGGGTCAGACATGAGCGTTGCCTTAAGTTGGGTAAAGGCCTTTTGACACTCATCAGTCCACTTAACTGCATTTGGCTGGGTCTTTTTGGTCAGGTCGGTCAGTGGGGCAGCGATTTGGCTGTAGTGGGGTACAAATCGCCTGTAGTATCCGGCCAAGCCTAAGAAGGATTGGACCTGCTTCTTGGACGTGGGGACAGGCCACTTTTGGATAGCATCCACCTTGGCCTGTAGGGGGTTTATGGTTCCTCGACCCACCTGGTGCCCCAGGTAAGTCACTCTGTTTTGGCCTATTTGACACTTTTTGGCCTTAACAGTTAGTCCTGCCTGCCTGATGCGCTCAAAGACCTTTTCCAGGTGTAGTAGGTGTTCGGGCCAGGAGTCTGAAAAAATGGCCACATCATCGAGGTAGGCAACTGCAAATTCTCCCAGTCCAGCTAGTAGACCATCTACCAGCCTCTGGAAGGTGGCGGGTGCATTTCGAAGGCCGAAAGGAAGGACATTGAATTCATACACCCGCATGGGTGACGAATGCTGACCTCTCCTTGGCAGGTTCATCTAGCGGTACTTGCCAGTACCCCTTGGTTAAGTCTATTGTAGAGATGAACTGGGCACGTCCCAACTTTTCCAATAGCTCATCGGTACGTGGCATTGGATAGTTGTCCGGACGAGTTACAGCATTTAGCTTACGGTAGTCCACGCAAAAGCGTATTTCCCCATCTGGTTTGGGTACCAGAACCACTGGAGATGCCCATGCACTGGTAGATGGCGGATTATACCCATCTGTAGCATGTTCTGGATCTCTCCGTTCTATAGCAGCTTGGGCATGAGGAGACACTCGGTAGGGTGGGGTTCTGATTGGGTGAGCATTACCTGTATCAATGGAGTGGTATGCCCGTTCAGTCCGTCCTGGGGTGGCTGAGAACAATGGGGCGAAGCTAGTGCACAGCTCCTTGATTTGTTGCCGCTGCAGACGTTCCAGGGTGGTTGAGAGGTTCACCTCTTCCACGCCACCGTCTTTTTTCCCGTCGTAGTAGACACCGTCAGGCCACTCAGCATCATCTCCCTGGACTGTAAACTGACAAACCTGTAAGTCTCTGGAATAAAAGGCTTGAGAGAATTAACATGGTACACTTTAGGCTTTAGTGAGGAATGGGAAATGCTATGAGGTAGTTTACAGCTCCCAGGCGCTCTTGGACCGTGAATGGCCCTTCCCATGATGCTTCCATCTTATGGGCCTGTTGCGCCTTCAAGACCATAACCTGGTCTCCTACCTTGAAGGAACGTTCTCTGGCATGTCTGTCATACCAGGCCTTTTGCTCTTCTTGAGCATCCTTTAGGTTCTCTCTAGCAAGGGCTAAAGAGTGTCGGAGGGTGCTTTGTAGGTTGCTTACAAAGTCCAGAATGTTAGTTCCTGGAGAAGGCGTAAACCCCTCCCATTGCTGCTTCACCAACTGTAATGGCCCCTTAACCTCGTGACCATACACAAGTTCAAATGGTGAAAACCCTAAACTGGGATGTGGTACAGCCCTGTAGGCAAACAGCAACTGCTGCAACACTAGGTCCCATTATTGGAGAATTCGTTGATGAATTTTCGTATCATGGCCCCCAAAGTTCCATTGAACCTTTCCACCAGGCCATTGGTTTGATGGTGGTACGGGTGGCAACCAAGTGATTCACCCCATGAGTTTCCCACAGTTTTTCCATGGTCCCTGCCAGGAAATTAGACCCTGAATCTGTAAGGATGTCGGAGGGCCAACCTACCCTGGCAAAGATGTCTGTTAGGGCCAGGCACACAGTGTTAGCCCTGGTGTTGCCTAGAGCTACTGCTTCTGGCCATCGGGTAGCAAAGTCCACTAAAGTCAGTACGTACTGCTTTCCCTGGGGCGTTTTTTTGGGAAAGGGCCCAGAATATCCACAGCTACTCGCTGAAATGGGACCTCAATTATGGGGAGTGGCTGGAGAGGGGCCTTGACCTGGTCTTGAGGCTTTCCCACTCTTTGGCATACCTCACAAGACCGGACATACTTGGCAACGTCCTTGCCCATCCCCTCCCAGTGGAAGGACTTCCCCAACCGGTCTTGGTTCTGTTCACCCCAGCATGGCCACTGGGATGATCATGGGCTAAGCTTAAGAGCTTCCCCCGGTACTTAGTTGGAACCACCAACTGTTTTTGCGGCTGCCATTCTTCCCGGTGTCCACCAGAAAGAATTTCCTTGTATAAAAGTCCTTGGTCTATAACAAACCGGGATCGATTAGAAGAGCTGAGAGGCGGTGGGGTGCTCCGTGCCGCCGCCCAAGCTTTCTGAAGGCTGTCATCTGCTTCCTGCTCAGTCTGGAACTGTTCCCTTGAGGCTGGGGTCACCAGTTCTTCCTCAGACTGTGGACTTGGGCTTGGTCCCTCTGGAAGCGATGTAGGTGATGGGTTGTTTCCGTTGCTGGTGAACCGCTCTCCGCTGGTGCACCTGAGGGTATTTCAGGCTCTGGCTGAGCCTTTTGGGTATGGCTGTCTTTGCTTCTGCCAGTTCTGGCTCGCTGGGCCCTCTGGCGTTGAGTTTGAAGATGTGGTTGCACTTGCTGGTGCTGGTTGCTGTTCCAGTTCCGGGCCTGGGACTGGAGATGCTGTGGCTGTTTCAGTGGTTGGCATGGAATCCGGGTCCACTACCTCTGTCTGGGTCTCTGGTAACACAGACGGGGCCTCTGTGGACGGTCAGGAACAGGAATGGGTCTGGAAGCTTGCCTGGTTTGGCTACGTGTAACCATTCCCACTCTCTTGGCCCGCCTCACCTGGTTGGCCAAGTCTTCCCCCAGTAGCATGGGGATAGGATAATTGTCATAGACTGCAAAAGTCCACATTCCTGACCAGCCTTTGTACTGGACAGGCAGTTGAGCTGTAGGCAAGTCTACAGCTTGTGACATGAAGGGGTAAATTGTAACTTTGGCCTTTGGGTTGATGAATTTGGGGTCAACGAAGGATTGGTGGATAGCTGACACTTGTGCCCCCGTGTCTCTCCACGCAGTAACCTTCTTTCCGCCCACTCTCAAATTTTCCCTTCGCTCCAAGGGTATTTGAGAGGCATCCGGGCCTGGGGATCTTTGGTGTGATGGTGGTGTAATGAATTGCACTCGCATGGTGTTCTTGGGACAGTTGGCCTTGATATGTCCCAGTTCATTACACTTAAAGCATCTTCCATCTGATGGGTCACTGGGCCGAGGTGAGTTACTGGAGACTGGTGAGGTTGAAGGGTAGGGTATCTGTGGCTTTACTTGGGTGGTATGTGGGGTCTTTGGCTGTCCTCGGTTGTAGGGTTTATGGTTGTGTGCCCCCTGGGGTAATCGTTCCCCTTGACAGTAGCTTTCTTGCTTTCTGCCAGTTCCATCCATTTGGCTCCAATCTCCCCCGCCTCAGCGATATCTTTTGGATTTCCATCTTGTATGTACCGTGTGATGTCTTCAGGAACACCATCCAAGAACTGCTCCATTTGTATGAGGAGGTTCAGTTCTTCCAAGGTTTTAAATGTTGTTTTCCTGTTAGCCAGGCCTCATAGTTTTTTTGCAATGTAGTAGGCGTGTTTGGGAAATGACACCTCTGGTTTCCACTTTTGGGTTCTGAAGCGCCGACGGGCATGATCTGGGGTTATCCCCATCTGTATCTGGCCTTGGTTAGAAAAGTTTATAGTCATTCATTTGCTGCTTAGCATTTCAGCTGCCACCTCTGCTAAAGGTCCACTGAGCTGTGACCTCAATTCTACCATGTACTGGTTTCGGAATGCTGTACCAAGACAGGCTCTTTCAAAATTTCCAAGAAGGCCTCGGTGTCATCACCTGCTTGTAGGTGGGAAATTTCCTGTGCTGTGGAGCAATATTTGGCGGGGTTGTTAGGTTGCTTAGGTTTGGCTGTGTTTTGCTTTTCCTTTCTCATTCTCATGTTGCTTTCGGTGGGTTCTTCTTCTTCCAGCTTTTTGGTGGTCTGCTCTCTTTGGCTTCTTGTTCTCTTTTGTAGGCTGCCTCTCTTTCTCTTTTCTTTCATTTCATCTCTTTTTGTTTTATTTCCAGTTGTCGCCTGTGTTCAGCTTTTGATTTGTTCTTCGGCCTCAATTTTTGCTTAGAAGTCATGGTTCCTGTTTTCTTGTGTTGGGGTGCCCTCCGGTGTTTATCTTCTGAACTGCAGGTCTCTTGTGCCTCCTGAAGTCTGCCTAGCACAGTGCTTTTGCCTTTAGCTAATCTTTCAATGTTAAGTAAAC
>NC_066621.1:152048595-152129974 GCF_025201925.1 Gopherus flavomarginatus | reverse complement strand
AGCCAGCTTGGTCCATGGCTGCTTCACCAGAATTCAGCATAGGTCATGAGTCTGACTCCTACAGGTCTCTGTTCCTGTCTGTCTCTGCACCCCAGGCCCTGCCTCCCCAGAATAGAGGAGAGAGCACAGCTGTGGCTGGTGAAGCAGCTTTCATCAGTATAACTGTTCCCAAAAGACATGGATGCTACCTCCAGGTTTCAGTGAAAGCTCTCTCCTCTATTAGTCATTCTTGCATGTTTCGGCCAGTTACACCCAGATGAATCCCTTTTTATCCTGGAATAGATGCGCAGTCACGCAGGTGAGTTCCCTTTGATTGAACACAGCACTCGGTAGGGAACAATTCAATGGTGTGACACTCTTTTTCAGAAATGCAGAGCTACATTTCACCTCTGTTTCCCGTTTTTGGGACTGAAGAGACTCCAACATGTGATTAATAAGCACCTTGATGACACAGCCAAGCTGAATCCTACAGAACTCCAGGAGGACATTTGCAGACACCTTGTGAGTGAGCTGTTGAACTGTATGAGATTATTGACTGGAGAGGCTTGTGGTGGTGTAGAGGAGTGTTTTGGGGGGGATGTGTGATGGACAATGTAAATAACTATAAGGGTGGGATATATGAGGGAGGGTGATGGGAAATGTAAATCTGCCGCAGATTCCCATTTTTCCCACTTCTACCCAGCCACCTGTTCTTTCCCATATTTACCTGTGGTTCGTAAAAGCATGTGCTGGCAGTCAAAGGGCACTTCTAGCCAGAGAGAGCTCATGTGTCCCTGATTTCCTCTAGGCCAAAGAGAACTTAGAACTGCTGGAGAACTTATACAAAACCACCCTCACGTACTTCTACAGCAGCTTGGAAGGGATCCGGGCAGCTGCCGCCAAGTTAGCTGGTGAGAGATGATGCCAGTGTCCCTTGTGATATTCCCATTGAGGGGGACAGAAAAAATCCCACTGTGCCATTAATGTCTCTGTGCCTCAGCTTCCCACCCATAGATGGAGATGTTAATGTCCCTGCCTCTCCAGGGTGGTGGGAGGAGGAATTCATTAGTTGCTATGAAGTGCTTCGGGATTGTTGCAGGGAAGGCACAGTGCAATCATTTTGCAGTAGTGGCTGGGACACCGTCACGTAGGGCATGGTTACACTTTGAGCTGGGGGTATAATTTCCAGCACCTTGTCAAGGAACCATTAGGTTCCTCCTCTTTGGCCTGTGCCCTCTTCTCCCTAGCACACCCATGTGAGACAGGCAGGCATTGTGGCTCATCTGAGGCTTACCTGTCAGTCACCTTGTGAGATCCCTGCTTAGAACTCACTCATTCCTGGCCCAGTCCTTTGCTCAGACCACTAGGCCAAGACACTCTCTTAGTATGTCTTCAATAACTGACTGCAGTGGCAAGAGGCGCACAGACTGTTTCAAGCAAATGGGGTTTCTGTAAACAGTCTTTTATAAAAAATGTCTCTCTCATTCTCTTCAGTGTGGACTCTAACCTGCTCCAGAATCCTCTTGCCCACAGCTCACCCGTAGGCCCATAGTAAGAGACGCCAAAGACCTTGGGGCTGCCAATATCACTTTGCACTCAGCAAGGGAAGGTTTTATTATTGTTGCTGTTATTTATTTTACATTTTGTATTTAGGCATCATCCTGGAACACATAGAAATGCACCTTATGAAATGGCTGTACCGGGGATATCTGCTGATGTGTAAGTAATAAATGCAGCTGAAGTCCTGCTCATTAGTGAGTTGTTATAAAGTGTTATAAAGGAATTTAGCTGACAAGCAGCAGTAACTGATACCACTGGTGCAAAGTTCATCAGCCACACATCAAAGGACAAATTCACTCTTACCCAGTAGAAAGTCAGCTTTAATTTCCCCTGAAGGAGGAAGCTGCAGAAGGTATGATATGAGTCAGTGCATCTCCTGGTTGTTCTGGCAATGCCCCCTCCCCAGCCAGTACTATCCACACTTTGGGTTTTATTGGCGTTCTGTGGACTCCCCAAGTGAGAAGAAGTTGTAGGCACTTTCTGCTACCCCCAATTTCCCACCAGCAATTTTTCTTCCAGTAGGTGCCCTGTATCATGCACAAACCAGCTTGGACCTGGCTTCTGTTAAATTCCAGGCTTAGTTGAGCTCAGGCAGTGGCTCCTGAATAGAGCTGGAAAATAACTTAAAAGTGGAAGCTGTTGAAAAAATGGATCTTCTTCCATTTGCAGCAGAGTGGATGACTTTCTGGTAGAGTCAAGGTCTCCCCACAGTTGGGAGCATGGAAGGAACCAATGGGGGAACCTAAAGCTTTGTATTGGAGAGCTGCTGTAGCGTGGTAGTCAGAGGTAATAAGTCTCCAGCTATTTCAGGCACAGGGGACTATATGAAAAGTGAGGCCTATTCATCTCTCATGTATTTTCCACCCCAATAGAAGGACTGAGCCCAGTTTCACATTTTTCCATGTGATCATTTTGCTCACGTACTTCAAGGTTCTGTGATCACACTTAGCTGTGATTTGACAGTCTGTTCACTAATGTGTTGTCCTCTGTAATTTCAGATCTCCAGGTCCTAGAGAAAGATCCAAGTCCCACTGTCCAGCTGGTGGCAACTGAGATCATAAGTGACATCCGTTCTGGTGGAGTCCTTGAGAAATGAAGCGGAACGGAGACAAACAAAACAAGGCGCTCCAGTAGTATAAGGGCCCTACCATTAATCAAATGTTAATCCCACCCCTTGACCAAATAAGCCCTGCCCACCGGTCAGCAGAAGACCCACCCCATGGGGTATTACTTCTGGGGCCAAGGCGGACACATGACCAGAAGCAATATGTGTCATGTGACCCCTCTAAGAATTCCTCTCACTGTCCTCTACCAATCAGGATGGGTTTCGCCCCAATAGGAATGTCCCGAGAGAAGGTTTGACCAATCAGGGGGAGCTCCGGGGCGGGTGACCTGTCTGGAAGTGATTTGTGTGACCCCTCTAAGAACTCCTCCCACCGCCGTCTACTGATCAGGAGGGGTTTCAGCCACTGGGGATCACCCCAAGAGGAGATTTGACCAACGGGGGGGAATTCTGGGGTGGGGTGACCCATCCGGAAGTGCTTCATGTGACCCCTCTAAGAACTCCTCCCACCACCCTTTACCAGTTGTGATGGGTTTCAGCTGCAGAGGACTGCCCCAAGAGGAGAGTTGACCAAAATAGGGTAGGTTCTCGGAAGGAGTGAACCGCCCAGAAGAGGGTCATGTGACCCCTCTAAGAACTCTTTCCAATGTCCTCTGCCAGTCAGAGTGCAGCACAATCACCCCATAAATCCCAGCGCTGGGCAGAGGAGGCCATCTCTTACCAAGGAGACATGTTTTATGAATTATGGAAAGGCTGAGAGGAGACATGGACTCCTTTACCACCCCCCTGAGAACTTCGGACTTTGTTTAGCCCTGAGGACCTTTTGGGCTTGTATGGATAAAGCGCTATAGCAGTGACAGTTCTTCTTCGAGTGATTGCTCACATCCATTCCAGTTAGGTGTGCGCGCCGCGCGTGCACGTTGTCGGAAACTTTTTACCCTAGCAACTCCAGTGGGCCGGCAGGTCGCCCCCTGGAGTGGCGCCGCCATGGCGCTCGATATATACCCTTGCCGGCCCACCCGCTCCTCAGTTCCTTCTTACCGCCGTGTCGGTCGTTGGAACTGTGGAGCGCGGCATAGCTGTCCTCCACGTCCCTAGCTCTCCTTGTTAACTATCGTTATTGTTATAGTTGTTAGTTAGATCGTTAAGTGTAGTTAGTTAAGTAATTAGGTGTAAATAGTGTTGTAGATAGTTGTTCGCCGGGGGCTGTAGCCCTTCCCGGCACCCGGCACCGGGCTCATGCCTGGTTCGCCGGGCTTTAAGCAGTGTGCGGCCTGTAAGAAGCCTATGCCTACCAGCGACCCCCACGACGCGTGCCTGAAGTGCCTGGGGGAATCGCACAGATCGGACAAGTGCCGCATCTGCAAGGCTTTTAAGCCCAGAACAAAAAAGGAGAAGGACCAAAGACTCAGGACTCTCCTCATGGAGCGGCACTTGACCCGGCAGCTTCGCAGGCCGTGATCTCGGCGCCGGCACCGGATCGCACCGGCACCGAGAAGACTCCCCGGCACCGACCTTCTCCGGCACCGGGTGCAGAGGCAGAGACCGTCAGCGTCTGCTACTACAGCCAGGCAGACCCGATTGAGCGCCCGGCATCGACATCGGCCGCGGCGCCACCGGCACCGTCGACTCCGGGCCCGGTGGGTCCGTCGAGTCCGGTGCCGCCAAGCTCCCCCATAAGATCTGGGGTTGAGCTATTGGTCCCATCCACGCCGGAGACCTTCGCCTCGGCACGGGACCTTATCGCCCTAACGGAGTCTACTCAGCTGCCACCCCCGGTACCTCCGGTGCGGGTCGCATCTAGAGGCAAGCCCATGATGTCGGCACCGTCTCGGGACTCGCGCTCGCGATCCAGGTCCCGACGCCACGGTCGATCAAGATCCCACCGCCGCTCGCAGTCCCGGCACCACTCCCCTCGGCGGTACCGGTCGCACTCGCGGCACGGATCGACCTCCAGACGGTCGCGGTCTGACTCCAGCCGCCGATACCGGCACCGTGACTCCAGGAGCCAGTCCCGCCGTCACTCACCGCGCCGGTCGACCTCCCGGCACCGAGCTGGTGGCAGGTCCCGGTCCCGGTCGACCTCCCGGCACCGCGTCGGTGGCAGGTCCCGGTCCCGATCCCGGCACCGAAGCACCGGCCGGTACCGTTCCAGATCCCGGCACCGAGACAGAACCGGTCCCGATCCCGGCACCACTATGACTCCCGGTACCAATCCCCGGCACCGAGAAGATCTTCGGTGCCGACCCGTGCAGACCCTTACCAGCCGGGTCGGCCCCGCCATGGCCTTCTAGGCAGCCGTCGGTGTCTTCACAGACAGACAGCGTGTATGCGCTGGGCACCGACAGGCAGGCGGCACTATTTCAAGACCCTCCGCAACAGGACCAAGGTCCGCAGCAGTGGGGGTTTTGGACCCCTGGGCATACCATCAAGCCCAGGGCCCCCAACAGCTTCCTGCTAGGCCTGTGACGGCGGAGCACAGGGTGCCGGAAGCTTCGTTGTCTCGCCCCCTCCCTCCCCGGATGGAGAGGAAGGATCCAAGCAGCAAGACTCTGCTCTGGCTCCTGAGACAGGGGCGAGGGCCGAGGGGAGACCCCCCATCGGACACTTTCTTGCCCGGGGGTCTCCTCATCCTCCTCCCTGATGAAGCGGTGGCTGGCACCTCCTCCAGTAGCCCTCCCCCGCTGGATCTCAGGGCGCACCAAGACCTCCTTAGGCGAGTAGCTCAGAATCTGAGCCTGCAAGCCGAGGAGGTCTCTGAGATCGAGGACCCGATCGTCACCATCCTCTCGTCTGATGCTCCCACCAGGGTCGCCCTACCCTTCATTAGGACGATCCAGGCCAACGCCAATACAATCTGGCAGTCACCGGCCTCCATCCCCCTTACGGCGAGGGGCGTCGAGAGGAAGTACATGGCCCCCTCCAAGGGCTACGAGTACCTCCACGTCCACCCGACACCGTGTTCCCTGGTGGTGCAGTCGGTGAACGAGAGGGAGCGTCATGGGCAGGAAGCTCCAGCCCCCAAATCCAAGGAGGCCAGACGTATGGACCTCCTTGGACGCAAAGTCTACTCGGCTGGGGCCCTTCAGCTCAGGGTTTCGAACCAACAAGCCCTGCTCAGCAGGTACGCGTTTAACTCGTGGGTGGCAGCGGAAAATTCAAAGAGCTGCTGCCACAAGACGCCCGCCAAGAATTTGCCGGCCATTCTGGACGAGGGCAAGAAGGTTGCACGAACCTCGTTGCAAGCTTCTTTGGACGCTGCAGACTCGGCTGCCCGCACCCTCGCCTCGGGGGTAACGATGCGCCGTATCTCCTGGCTGCAGGTCTCTGGCCTTCCACCGGAGCTCCAATATACCATCCAGGACCTCCCGTTCGAAGGCCAGGGCCTGTTTTCGGAAAAGACAGACCCCAGACTTAAGAGTCTCAAAGACAATCGGGTCATTATGCGCTCCCTAGGGATGCACACGCCGGGAACGCAGCGCAGACCCTTCCGGCCACAGCAGCAGCAGCGCAGGCCATACCCCCAGTTCCGCCAACGGCAGGACCTCAATAGGCGCCGTGGCAGGAATGGAAGGCGTAGGCATTCGGGGAACCAAGGGGGGCAGAATCAAAGCTCCTCTAAGCCCCCGCCTGGCCCAAGCCTTCGTTTTGAAGGTGCGCCCGAGGGCGCAGTAACAGTTTCCCCCACGGATCCTTCCCCCCCGTTTTCCAACCGCCTTTCGTTTTTCCTTCCGACGTGGACCCAAATAACATCGGACCGCTCGGTCTTGCGCACGGTGCAGACGGGATACCGCCTGCAGTTTATATGGTTTCCTCCCTCCCGCCCCTCTTCCTCGTCCCTCTTCAGGAACCCCTCTCACGAGCAATTCCTTCGACAGGAGGTACAGACGCTACTCAACAAAGGAGCTATAGAGGCGGTTCCGGAAAACGAGAAAGGCAAGGGTTTTATTCCCGCTACTTTCTGATCCCCAAGGCCAAGGGAGGCCTCAGGCCTATCCTCGCCTGCGAGAGCTCAACAAATACCTAGTGAAGTTGAAGTTCCGCATGGTATCCCTGGGGACCATTATCCCATCCCTGGATCCGGGAGACTGGTACGCCGCCCTCGACGTGCAGGACGCTTATTTTCACATCGCCATTTGGCCACACCACAGACGTTTCCTTCGATTCGTGGTGGGCCCCCTTCACTACCAATTTGCAGTCCTCCCATTTGGCCTTTCTACGGCCCCGAGGGTATTACAAAGTGCATGGCAGTCGTTGTGGCACATCTTCGGCGCAGTCGTATCCACGTGTTCCCTTACCTAGACGATTGGTTAATTCGGGGCACGTCGGAACTACAGGTTTGCAGCCACGTCCGCGTGATCACCGGCCTGTTTGCTACCTTGGGCCTCATGATCAACATAGACAAGTCCACCCTGCTCCCCACTCAGAGGGTGGAGTTCATCGGGGCCGTCCTGGACTCCACCGTGGCCAGGGCTTCTGCCGTTACCGAGGTTCCAGGCATTGTCGGCGATCGTTCAGCGATTGCGGGCAGCCCCTTGACATCAGTACGGACATGTCTAACCCTGTTAGGCCACATGGCAGCATGCACATTTGTGACCGGTTACGCTCGGCTCCGCATGAGGCCCCTCCAGTTGTGGCTCATCGCACATTACCGGCCGGCAAGGCAACCGTTAGACATGCTGATCACAATCCCCCAGGGGGTGTTAGATTCTCTCAGCTGGTGGCTAGACCAGTCCGTAGTGTGTGCGGGGCTCCCTTTCCACCCACCCAGCCCTCGGTGTCCCTAACAACGGATGCCTCAGATCTCGGCTGGGGGGCCCACCTGGGAACCCTGAGAACACAGGGCCTGTGGTCTCCGCAGGAGGTGAGGATGCACATCAACATGCGGGAGTTGAGAGCGGTCCGCCTTGCTTGTCAAACGTTCTGTCACCAGCTTCGAGGTCGTTGTGTCGCGGTGTTACCGACAACACGACGACCATGTACTATATCAACAAGCAGGGCGGCACCAGATCCTCTCCCCTATGTCACGAGGCGATGCGACTCTGGGACTTTTGTGTAGCCCACTCCATTCACCTCACGGCTTCCTTCCTCCCCGGAGTACGGAACACGCTGGCAGATCGCCTGAGCAGATCCTTTCCATCACACGAGTGGTCCCTTCGCCCGGACGTCGCCCTCTCAATCTTCCAGAGGTGGGGTTATCCCCGTGTGGACCTCTTCGCGTCCGGGGGGAACAAGAAGTGCCAGGCGTTCTGCTCCTTTCAGGGCAGGGAGCCCGGGTCTATAGCGGATGCCTTCCTTATTCCGTGGACGACCCACTTGTACTACGCGTTTCCCCCGTTCCCACTGGTCCACAGGGTCCTTCTGAAGGTGCGCAGGGACAGGGCTCGTGTGATCATGGTAGCCCCGGCGTGGCCCAGGCAACATTGGTACCCCATGCTGCTGGACCTGGCCATAGCCGACCCCGTTCCCCTCCCTTCACCCGGACCTGATCACCCAGGAACACGGGACTCTCTGTCACCCGGACCTGCAGTCGCTGCACCTAGCGGCGTGGTTCCTGCGTGGCTGACCGGTTCTGAACTGCGCTGCTCCACCCCGGTACGGGAGGTTCTTTTGGGCAGCAGGAAGCCTTCCACTAGAGCGACATACTCGGCCAAGTGGAAGCGCTTCTCCTGTTGGTGCGTGGAGAAAGGTCTCCGCCCTATGGAAGTTTCGGTGGCCAATATCTTAGGCTATGTTTGGTCCCTCAAACAGCAGGGTCTGGCGATATCGTCGTTGCGGGTCCACCTGGCAGCTATCTCCACCTTTCACCCCGGTGGGGATGGCCGCTCCGTTTTTTCTCACCCGACGGTGTCTAGATTCCTGAAGGGGCTGGAACGTTTATACCCTAACGTCCGACTCCCTGCTCCAACCTGGGATCTTAACCTGGTGTTGTCTCGGCTCATGGGGCCCCCTTTGAGCCGTTAGCTACTTGCTCCCTACTCTATCTCTCCTGGAAGACTGCCTTTCTAGTAGCTATCACCTCAGCTAGGCGGGTGTCGGAACTCCGGGCTCTTGTGGTAGACCCCCCGTATACAGTCTTCCACAAAGATAAGGTGCAGCTGAGGCTACACCCTGCCTTTCTCCCCAAGGTGGTCTCGACCTTCCACATCAACCAAGAGATATTCCTCCCGGTTTTTTTCCCGAAACCTCACTCTTCAGGCAGGGAGCAACAGCTCCACTCGCTTGATGTCCGTAGGGCTCTCGCGTTCTATGTGGAGAGGACCAAACCGTTCCGCAAATCCCCCCAACTTTTCGTGGCAGTAGCGGACCGCATGAAGGGGCTTCCTATCTCCTCGCAGAGGTTATCCTCATGGGTAACGTCCTGTATCAGGACCTGCTATGAGCTGGCCCACGTTCCTACGGGCCGTGTGACTGCGCATTCTACCAGGGCGCAGGCGTCGTCGCTGGCTTTCCTCGCCCGTGTGCCCATCCAGGAAATCTGTCGGGCAGCGACCTGGTCATCGGTCCACACCTTTGCTTCCCGCTACGCCCTGGTCCAGCAGTCAAGAGAGGATGCGGCCTTCGGATCTGCAGTGCTCCATGCCGCGACTTCTCACTCCGACCCCACCGCCTAGGTATGCCTTGGGATTCACCTAACTGGAATGGATGTGAGCAATCACTCGAAGAAGAAAAGACGGTTACTCACCTTTGTAACTGTTGTTCTTCGAGATGTGTTGCTCACATCCATTCCACACCCGCCCTCCTTCCCCACTGTCGGAGTAGCCGGCAAGAAGGAACTGAGGAGCGGGTGGGCCGGCAAGGGTATATATCGAGCGCCATGGCGGCGCCACTCCAGGGGGCGACCTGCCGGCCCACTGGAGTTGCTAGGGTAAAAAGTTTCCGACGAACGTGCACGCGCGGCGCGCACACCTAACTGGAATGGATGTGAGCAACACATCTCGAAGAACAACAGTTACAAAGGTGAGTAACCGTCTTTTCCGAGGAGGGCCCTTTGACTCGACCATTCATAAATACCTCAGAACCCGACCCCGAACCCTCATGACAGGGCCGGCTCCAGACACCAGCCCACCAGGCACATGCTTGGTGGCGGCACCTCGGGACAGGGCGGCACTCGGGGTTTGTTTTTGTTTTTTTGTTCGGTCAGGTGGCGCTGGGGGGAAGGGGCTTGGGAGGCGTGGTGCCATGCTGGGGGGCAAGGACTTGAGTGGCATGGCGCTCGGCTGTGGAGGGCTTCAGCGGCACAGCGCTCGGGGGGGCGGGGACTGGGGGTGTGACACTCGGGAGGGGCGGTGGACTTGGGCGGCACGACGCGACGCTGGGAGGGGATGGGGACTTGGGTGAGGTGACGCTTGGAGGGGCAGGGACTTAGGCGAGGCGACACTCGGAGGGGCGGGGACTTGGGCGAGGCGAAGCGACGCTCGGAGGAGGCGGGGACTTGGGCGACGTGACGTTCGGGGAGGCGGGGGTCTTGGGCGACGCCACGGTTGGGGGGGCGGGGTCTTGGGTGACGCCACACTCGGGGGGGCCGCGCTCTTTGTTTTCACTTGGGGCGGCAAAAATGTTAGAGCCGGCCCTGCCTCATGAAGAACCCTGATGAGTGTGATGGCCTCTCATTGTCCACCCCCCCAAAGTTGGAAGACGACATGGCTTGGGGGAGTCACCAGCGGACAAGGTGAACGGGAAAGACGTCGCTCAGGTAAGTGAATGATTAAGAAGCAACGATCAATCATGGGGGTATAATGGGGTTAAGAATCGACCTGGCATTGCATAAATCTAAGAACAAGCAGGGGAGGGCTAACACTGTTTTTTGTCTGAAAATCTCTCAACAGCTCGACGATGCCTTTCAAGAGGCCTTTGAGAACTTACACATCGGTAGCCCTGTCGTTCATCAGCTGTTTTTGTTCCTGTCTGAGACGCAGATCTCAAGAGGAAAATCCGGAAAAGGACAAAATAGAAAAATGTACCAGATCAGAGTCCCTCATTGTAAGGGTTATGGTGTCCATTTTTACAGACAGCTGTCAAAGGTTGTGTTAAACCAGGCAATTAATTAAACTTATTTAAATGTGTCCATATGACTGCATCCCCCTCCATGCTTGTGTTAGTAAAACACAGTACCAGAAACAGTCTGTCTCCACAGACAGCTCTGTTAAAGAAAATATATTATACCC
Organism: Gopherus flavomarginatus; assembly: GCF_025201925.1. Taxonomy (NCBI): domain Eukaryota; kingdom Metazoa; phylum Chordata; order Testudines; family Testudinidae; genus Gopherus; species Gopherus flavomarginatus. Next base: position 152,119,204 of record NC_066621.1, on the reverse strand, counting down.
CCAGGGAAGCTGGGAGCTTTGGTGAGGTGAATCCTCTTTTTCGAGTGGCCAAAAAGCATAGTAAAACTTTCAATAGAAGACAGGCAACTGCTTGGCTTTCACACCAGGAGGCTTACACTTTACACAAACCGGCTCCAATACGTTTTAAAAGAAACAAGACCATTGTTTCAGATGTGAACGCGCAATAGCTGGCTGATTTGGTAGATGTGCGCCGGTTCTCCAAACACAACAGAGGCTTTAAGTACATCTTAAAGGTGATAGACATCCTATCCAAATATGCCTGGTCCTGAGGCCTAAAAGATAAGACAAGTGGTGAGGTATCCAAGGCCTTTAAAGCTATTTTTAGCGAAGGTCGAGCCTCAAAAATTACAAACCCATCAGTGGAAAGAATTTTTAAACAAACCTTTTAGCAGGTTGTTAAAACGGACGGCGTTCACCATTTTATTGCTAATAATGAAGTCAAGCAGCGATTAACAGAACTTTAAAAAGATATGAGGATGTGGAGATATTTTACAGCCCATAACACCTTTCGCTACATTGATGTGTTATCTGACTTTATAAAAAGTTACAATCAGAGCTTTCACAGAATTATATGTACCAGACCCGCTTGATGTTAACCCTTCACATTCTCTGAATATATGGAAAATGGTTTATAGAGATGGTTTTAAAATAAAACTGCTTGTTGCTTTTTTAGAAAAGGTGAGCACGTGAGACTATCTAAAATCAAAGGAGCCTTTGAAAAAGGTTACAAACAGACGTTTACTGACGAGCTATTTATAGCAGATGAAGCCTTAACCAGGAGCCAGAGACCTGTATACTGATTACAAGATTACGAGGATGAGACAGTTACTGGATCTTTTTACCCTGAAGAATTACAAAAGTAAACCCCAAACAAGACAGGATTACAGGATCAAAAATGTTCTAGTGGATAAAGGAAAAGGGAGAAAAAAGCAGCCACTGTTGAAATGGTTGGGGGGTGATAAGTTTAACAGCTGGGTGGAAGCTTTTCAACTCTGTGACATTTAGACATGAACAAAACAAACAAACAAAAAGATTCCTCCTGCAAAGACAGAGAGAAAAATGAGCGACAGCAGATTCTACATTACTTTGCTCAGCAATGCCAGCTCTGCAGTTTTTCCTAAAAACACAGCTTGAACTTTACAATACGGCTAATTAAGCCCTGGGATCTCCGGAGTGCCTGGGAGGTGAGGTTAGTGGAAATACAATACCCGCACAGCCGGAACACTATCAAGAAAGACACCTCTTTTGAAATCACCTTTGGAGATATGGCATGGAATTTTATCCTATGACGAGGTTATTAGTGGTCCGTGTTGTCAAGAGGTGTTGTCAGATGCTACCAGTGTGGTGCTCTGCTGTCTCCTTGTTGGTATCAGTCGGCTGCGTGCGTGTGCTCGCCCCGTGTGCTGCCCCAGCTCTGGAGATAGCTGATGCAGCAGACTCGACGAGAACCTCCAATGACACAGACTCTAGTAAGGTGCAAAGTCACGTCTGCTAGGTTTATTGCGATCTCGGACACAATGGCAGTTCCCTGTAGGTTTCTTAGCCTAACTCAGTGCATACTACGAGAAAGTGTCTCTTAGCAATCGATCCGGCTCAGTCAGTGGCGGGAGTTTCCACTGCCCCCTAGGCCAGACAAAGACACCGCCCCAGGGATATATTCTTATACACAGGTACAAACAAGTTACACATCACTCCTGACGTATTGAGGTGCAACCCTTCTACGTAGCAAAGTACAACCCCTCTACGTAGTAAGGTGCCACCTCTCACCTTGTACATGTTGGTTCGATCAAAACAACTCTATCCATCATTTTACCCTTTTGCCCGTCATTGGGATGGGGTCGGCCTGTTCCTGTTATCTGTGTGGAATGTGCAAGTATGTGAATGTTCTGATCTCTAATGTCCAGTACCTTTTAGGTATGTATCTTCTTGCAGCATCAGCCCTTTCCTTGCCAGCTTCTGTGAGCAGGGGCCTGCCTCTGGCTCACAGCTTCACTTTGCTTTATGTTAGCAAAGTCTTGACCATTACTTTAGTTCAGGCTTAGGCCTCATACCAGGCCTCTGATACCAAGGTTTACATCTTAGGGCCTCCTCTTACTACAGTCCATACCGAATTATTGGATCATATGAACAGTACTGTGGGTCATCATCCCAAACCACCTGAGGTGGTCATGAACTATGACCCTGTGCGTAGAAAAGTTAGTCTTAAATCCGCCGATTTTACTTCTATGTTTTCTACCAGCGGGGGAGCTAGCTAACATTCTAGGTTTTGGGCCCCAAGCACAGTGTCCAAAAATTCCCCTTCTCAGCAGACATCACAGGCTTTTAACTTTTTGTGTCTGTTCACAGATATTGTAGAACACCAGTTTGTGGGGGACTTTTCTGTTCCTCTGTTACGCTGTGTTCCTGTCCAAGGAAGGAACAAGGAGTTTGTCACCATACCTACGAAAACCTCATTACGTTCCTGTCAGAAAACACCACATCGATACCATTACCATTGAAATAAAGACAGATCAGAAGAGATATGTCTTATTTCGCTTTGGCAAGGTGATCATCAAGGTGCACCAGTGTCCCCGGAGAGAGCGAGGTTTCTAAAAGGTAACACATTAAGGCGATCCTAAAAATTACAGCAACCCCACCATCTGCAGGAACAGTTACAAAGCCCAGGTGGGATATGACCTTCTTGGATGTACGGGGCTGGCGTGGGTGGAATATTCCATAACCAAGCCTCTGCAACCAGGCTTCAAGGCAGGATGCTGCATGAGAGAATACATGAATCTGGTACAGACAGCTGGTAAACACATGAAAGATCGTTCTCTGTTAATCAACCGTGAGAGTTTGCACAGAGTTACACCTTGTTTGCCTTTGACCTATCTCCCGACCAGGAATGCGCCGATCGCTGTTCCCTGATTAAAATTGGGAACCTGAGAGCAGAAATAGGTTTTGGGATGGCTTTAGCCATCACCGTCAGTATGATCGTGTATGGGGTTTTTGATAACGTCATAGAGACAAATCAGAGAAGAAATGTTCTTCTTGGCTATACGTGAACATGGGCCCGTGCAGCTCTCACGTGTCTCATCAACGTCCTCTTACATGAAAAAGAATCCCCTTATGATTGGCTCCCTGGCAGCAAGCTGTCTCAGACATCCTTAGGTTTGGTGGTCATCACGCATCCACGTAACCAACCTGGTGAACACTGGCTCACCTTGTATCTGGCGAAGTGTAACTGTGGAGAGTTTTTTTACTCATACGGGCACCTCCCCGAATAGCGTGTTATTTCCTAAAAGCATTATGACATTTTTAAACAAAATGCCACAGACAATGTGTTTCACAATAGACAATTACAAGACCCCCTACCCTGTCGCCAGCAGAGATCATTGCGTGTTTTTCTTACATCATCGTGGCAAGGGTTTATCTTTTGACTGGATTTTAAAATTGTATTCTAACGACTTAGTGCAAAACGACCAGATGGTGATGAATTTTGTAAAAACTAAATTTAAATGCTTGGGCATATCTAGCCTTGCTCAAAACTTGTTTCAACAAGTCCAGACATGCATATCTTGCGATGATTTTTATAGCCATGTTATCCAATACTCTTAGGCGTAACAGACAATGTTTGTTTGGCATTATTCAACACATTTTTTATAAAGTAACTTTTCCCTTAGTTGCTAGGCCCCTCAAGAATTGCAGAAAAGGGGTGTTTCCACCTCGGATCCATTTTAAAAGCCGTAGGACAGGGTTTTAAACTCTTACCCTAGGACCCTCTTATTGAAAACGACTTTCTGTGTTTTCTTAAGGGTTTTTGTCTCTATTTGCCACTGGTTTTTGTTCCTTATGATAGAGGGCTGCTGCACCTCTATCTTTTTGGAGGTGTTTTCTCACAGGCCTGTGCAATAGTCCAGGACTAGGTCTTTCAAACTGTGAAAGTTGATCTTTTTCACAGTTTGCTACGTTCAGGGTAATACCTTTTGACTTTCATACAGGCCTTTCCTCCCGACAGCTTGTACCCGTATGTTTTCGGGCCTGCCAACACAACTCGAGGATGCGTTGATCTGGTGGAATCTTGCTTGTGAGGTCCCCTAAATAATCCCACAGAGGGGGATTCCAGTCACCCTCCCTTTTCACAAATATCACCAAGTCAGTGTCATGGTAACGGGCACTGCTCTTGCAACCTATCTAGCAGGTTGTATAGTTCTAAGCGGGCATAAGCAGTGGTGAAACAGGCCATGAAAACTTTGGTAATTCCAGAGACAGAGTACCGGTCTTTTGCATCCTTCCATACACTCATGCTGTTTCATCGTCGATAAACTCGCAGGATGAAACCTTGTAGTTGGAGCAAAACAGGTACTGAAAGAGTTTGTCAGGGTCTCTCACGCTGCTGGTGTTAGCTAGGTTTGTGAAGCAGAGAATATTATTATTATTACTATTATAAATCACATGAAAATGTCTTGTAAACTTAAAAATAAAACATTCATTAGGGTATTTTTCTATTTAAAAAGTCATAGCTTTAAAACAAACTAATCCATTTCAGGCTGTACAACATACAGGAGTTTTGAGTTTATTTCTACCACTTTAAAACAACAAACCCACAAACTTTTTTTTAAACACACCTCATTTTGCAAAATAAAAACCAGACTGCTTTTAAAATCAACTTTTAAAATCCAGTTTAAAACACATTTTGTACACCAAAAAAACCACGTTGTTAGTTTGAAACACACCATTACCATCAGTTTGCAGTCATATACTTAAAAAAAAAACTCTTATGTTTTACAGAGAGAGAGTTTGAAACACAGTTTGCAACAAAATAGTTTTCAATAAACCCACATGCCAATAAAAGCCAATTGCAGAAAGTTATCTTCTACTATAGGATAAAGTGTTGCAACCTGTGTAGTATCTGAAGTTATGAAGCAAAACTACAGTTAAAATGGTTTTTACCTTGGCCTGGTGATGAAACGCAATTTCAAGTTACTGGTTCCATGCTAAACAGATCACACTGCAATAAACACAGGCATCATTATTTACTAAGACAGCATGGCCAAGGAGTGATATTATATAATATATATTTTCAGAGTTTAAAACTGGGAGCATACCTCCTCTTGCAGTCCAGCAGCCATTCAAGAGAGTTTCTGTTGAAAACAAATAGTCTCCAAAATACCTGAGGTTTTTATATCATCCTAACCCTTTGTTTCAAACAGACTTCAAAATAGTAGCTAGCAGGTTGATTTGATTGCTACAGCTCTGAAATACTAGATATTTAAGGACTTTAGGCCCCTTCCTAACATTCTCTTTTGTGAGCTGGGGTGGAGGAATGAAGCTGTCTGAACAACTGAGTTGCTTTCGGCTACATTTTTTTCTTTTCTATAGGGCCTTCTTACAGTATTAAACAGTAAATCCCCAATCCTTAATGTAACTGCCCCCATTCCCAAGTAAGGACATTTTCCAGATATCAGTATATCTCTTTGAGGCTTGTTTTTTAAAACGTTTCTTTCATGCATAAAGTTTGGGGTGGCGATTGAAATAAAATGGTTGTATCACAACCATAATAAGCCCCCCAGAGCTTTTAAATGTTTGATTGTCTGTCTTTAGAGCAAATGCTTGTTCTAAAGCATGGTGAAGGTTTGTGAACTCTTGAGACATTTCAGTTTTGGCTTAGACCCTTGTGTGTGTGTGTGTGGGAGGGGGGGTGTTTGTTTTTTAAATATATTAATTTAAACTTTTAATGGCTTTGAATTGTTAGAAAGAGTGACCCATAGCATTCAAACAACTCCCAGGTCATATTTAAACTGTCCAATAGAGTTCTGCCAACTCCTGGGTCCTTTAAACTGTCCAATAGCGCTCGATCAACTCCAGGGGTTATATTTAAACTGCCCAATAGCAACTGTGAATTCCTGAGGTTTTATTTCATTTCATATTAATCAGAACTCACCCACCCACCTCTCTTACTGTGGGTGCACACCAGTCAAATTTATTCCTATGGCAACAAGGGTAAGTAATCACAATTACCTTCGCTATTCAGTGGGGGTGTGGTTAAAACCATTCAGTTCAACAGAATGAGTCAACTCTATTGTACTCAAACACCTTTCTGAACCATCCCTGTTTGTTTTACTGTTGTAAGCAGAGTCAGGATGAGATCTGCCCTGACATCTGGTGGTGAGTTGTGGAAAAGAACGTCAGGGGCTGGTCATGAGCCCACAGTAGCCCAAATAGTCATTTTGGCTATGGTGGGATCCCCAGTTTCTCTGTTACTGAGGCAGGAAGAATAAAGTGGTGTTATCCTGATTATGTAAATCAAGGACAGTGGAACTGTACTTGGCCTTTTGTGATGGAGGGACTCACCTTCAACTAAGTAGCACTCGCGAGGCAAGGGACATGGGTTCCAAAACTCAGTAAATTGAGAGAGACTGGGGACAAAAATTGTACCTGGTGATGCACTGACCAAGAGGCTCCATTAAAACTTTTAGCTCACTTAAAGGCCAGAGACCTTCTAACAGAAATGCAGATAGTCACAAAGCCCCTTTCAATAGATGGTTTTTTAATTTACATATTTAAATTTACATATAAAGTTGAAGTCCAAATCACACGGTCATGGTGCTGTTGGGCTGGGGCATCTATGACACAGCCCTCACAATCTTCAAAAAGCTTTTCCCTAAGACAGTGATTAAGAACAGGACAAACAGCAACGCATACAACAGCCCACATCAATTTTTACGCTCATGATGTGACACTGGCTCAGCGAGTTCTATGCCAAACCTTCTTCTAAACTCCTTATAACCTTCATCCTCGAAGTCCTCTTCAACAATTTTAGTGGCGTTCAGCAAAAACAAGGCGGGCCCGGTTCATCTTTGCTACTTGATGCACCGTTGTCCAGGGCCTCCGGGTCCTCTAGAAAGGCATCATCAAGCTGTCTCAGACAAGAAACAAGTGTAAGTTCTCACTGCTTGTTTTTTAGATTTACACAACCACAGGTTCCTAACCTCATTACACCTCATCATCAACTGTTGCTTCTTAATCACTCATTTACCTGAGTGACATTTTTTCTGTTCAGCTTGTCCGCCGGTAACTCCCCCAAGCAATGATCGCCTTCCTCTTCCAGGGCGGCGGACAACGAGAGGCCACCATGCTCATCGGGGTGTCTCATGAATGGTTGGGCTTCAGGTTCAGGTTCTGGCATATCCATCAATGGCTGGGCCAAAGGAATCCCCTTGGCTGCTCGCTCCTCCTCTTCAGAATTGTTGCTGCTGTAGCAATTCTCCACACAAGTCCAAAGGTCCGTGGGGCTAAAACAAAGTCTGAAGTTCTCAGGGGGGTGGTAAAGGAGTCCACGTTTCCTCTCAGCCTTTCCACAATTTCTGAAACACGTCTTCTTGGTAAGAGATGGCCTCCTCTGCCCAGCGCTGAGACTTATGGGGTGATGGTGCTGCACTTTGATTGGCAGAGGGCATTGGGAGGAGTTCTTAGAGGGGTCACACGACCCTCTTCTGGATGGTCACACCATCCCAGAACCTGCCCTATTTTGGTCAAGTCTCCTTTCGGGGCAGTCCTCTGCAGCCGAAATCCATCGCGACTGGTAGAGGGCAGTGGGAGGAGTTCTTAGAGGGGTCATACGAACCACTTCTGGATGGTCACCCTGTCCCAGAATTCCCCCCAATTGGTCTAATCTCCTCAGGGTGGTCTCTAGTGGCTGAAGCCCCTCCTGATTGGTAGAGGGCAGTAGGAGGAGTTCTTAGAGGGGTCACACACCCCAGAACTCCTCTTGATTGGTTAAATCTTCTCTCAGGGCGTTCCTATCGGGGCAAAACCTATCCTGATTGGTATAGTGGAAGGAGTTCTTAGAGGGGTCACATGACACACCTTGCTTCTGGTCATGTGTCCGCCTTGATCCCGGAAGTAATACCCCATGGGGTGGGGCTTCTGATGACCAGTGGGCAGTGCTTATTGAGTCGAGGGGTGGGGTTAACTTTTGATTGACAGTAGGGCCTTTACACTCCTCGCTCCTGCTACCCAAAATTGGAACAAGACGGAGGCAACTATAATACTGGGCAGTAGTCGCTGTTATCCTACTGCTCAGATGCTGTAAGTAAGAGAAGGATCAGGCCCTGTAAAGTAGCTTGTGTTGATTTTTATTACTCAAAGCATTTTTATTACACAGCAGGACATCTGGTCATTCTGATGGACATGCAGCCTCTGGACAAGCTCCGTGATAAGCATGTGCATTGTACTGGTTGCTCGGGGGTCATTACTATAGTAACAGCCAAGTACTAGCCCAGATCCTCAAATACACCTGAGCTCTAGACTCGGCGTTGTTCTAAATTATGCTGTCTCGTAACATCCATTGCTGCACTGGAGATAGCTATAGCACAATGCACACCATGTCTGCTATCTTCTGTTCCCAGCTCATACCCCATATACTTGGCTGGGAAGCTAGGAGTTGGTGACATACAGCCAGCTACATTGGCTGTACACTCTATATGCTGGTTCTCTGGGTGTTAGGGATTTGCGCATGTTGAGGAATTCCTAGCTGCCTCTTCGGGCAGCTTTATGGCTACTTTGCCCTGCTCCACTGCAACATAGGGCAGCAAAAGGGTGACTTTACAACTAACCCCACCCCTATTGATGCACCTACCCGTGGTTAGGCATCTGAGTTTAGGTATCCGGGGTTGGAAAACCCACTCACCTGGCATCAAGTTGTCTGATGCCTTTAAACATCAGTCCCCTTGTTTTTCAAATATCTATTTGAAACACCACAATGCTGATAGAGATTTAAATGCCCTAATCAGGACCTCTGCAGGTGGCTATAATGGGTATTTAGGCTTCTACCTTCAGATTTCAGTGCTTAACTCTAGCCGCCCAAGGCCCTTGTATTTGTCTTTCCCAGGCCTATGAGTTGCTGAGTGTTCTCAAACTCCCACTGGTGTTATTGGGAGATAAGGATGCTCTGCCCTTCAGAGAAGGCGCTCCGCAGATATAACTCATCCTCCAAAGTTAGCTACTATGATCCTCCACCTCATAGCAAAAGGTCACTGAATGGTCAGGTTTCTAGTCTCCATCACCACCTCATTCTCCAGTTTACTGTCCCCCTGGTTCAGGCCCTGTGAAGATTCACCAGGCAGCAGTTAGCAGAGGAGGGTGAAACTCAGAGGGAGTCTGGGATGTTGTTGCTTATAGTTCTCAATGGGGTGACAACGTTCCTGTAACAGTTGACTATTGGACGGGAATCAATAGAGACCCCTGTTGAAGTGACACATTCTGCTAATTCAAAAGTGACTATTAAGTAATATGGCTTCCCCTAATCTTGTCGTGTTTCCTGTTTTGGTGATTGTTTTCTCTACCATATCCAGGCGGCTTATCCCCGGTCCATGTTCTCATGTTGTTATTCCCTAGTATTCTCCACTCTGTTTATGTGTATTAAGGGGAACTGGACAAATCCTGATGACTCTTCACATTTCTTTTTCAGGTGCTGGCTGTGTATCACACAGACAAGGTCATATGTAAATAACCCAGCTGCAGATTTTGTATATACTGTGTACACATTTCCTATTAAACTGTTTGAAGTATCTGTTTCAATTCAGAGGCCTGATTTCGTTTTTCAGAGAAATTGGGGCTTCTTCAATGTCCACTGTAACCTTGATGTGGGGGCTTCCTCCCTTGCCCTTTCTCCGTGAAGCTGGAAGACTTCAGCTCAACGCCTCTCTAGGATCTCTAATCACTCTTCCGGGATCCCCACAAAGTTAGAGCTAATCCCTGTAGCTAGTGATCGGGGGTTTGGTTCTTAGTCATATTCTCTTCTTTGTTTTTCTGGGAATTCAGTGTTGCTGATGAATTCTGGGTTGTAAGTGGAATGGACTGTGTTCTGGTGAGTTATCCTCCCTCCTGTCTAGCCTATTTCTGGGTCAGAAGGCTGTCTGTGAACTGTGTCTGTTTACTTACAGACTTAGGATAGGTGCCTGTAATAGTGTGTGAGGGAAGGCATCTCTGCTTTTCTAAGCCAAGTGCCTGTTTGTGTGCTGCAAGACTTTATCCAAGAAGAACCATTGGATTCCCTAGCTTCCCCCACTGCACTACAAGGAACGACTGTCATTGGGTATCTCTGATAGGGAATGTCCTGCTGTGCTCTCTGGTCTTGTGACGTCTTCATGTCGGGGACCAGGTCATTTTGTTGTTAATTCACATTGGACTAGAGCTGGGTGAAGGCTGGTGGGGCAGTTCACTGCAGGGCTCACCAGTTAAACTCCACAGTTCAGAGAATCCTAGAAATTCAGGGCTGAGAGGGTCCTAGAAATATCATCCCATCCAGCACTCTACTTAGACTGCCCCTAACAGCTCTTTGTCCAATAAGTTCTTTAAAACCTCCAATGACGGGGATTCCACAACCTCCCTTTGAAACCTATTCCAGAACTTAACTACCTTTATAGTTAGAAAGTTTTTCCTAATATCTAACCTAAATCTCCCTTGCTGCAGATTTAGCTGATTCCTACTTCTCCTGCGTCCAGTGCACATGGAGAACAGTTGATCAGGAGGAAAATTTTCTAATGGAGCTGATATCTAGTCAAGGATAACACCACCGGTCTGTTAGCCAGCCTACCAATCTCCATAGGTCTCTTCCAGCCCTGGCTCTGCCTTGCACGGTAACACTAGTTGCACCACAGCCCCCAAGCCCCTCTGAAAGTGTCCCCCAGTAGCATCAGGTTACTGTCACAGGACACTCACAGAAATTACCGGGGAACAGAATCTAAACAGCTTGATTGGTACAGCTCAGGATCAGATCTTTATAAGCTCACAGCACTGAGACATAAGTATAGTGGAATAATCCTAAATTTATTATCAAAGATTAAGATTTAAGAGGTACCGAGTCAAGATCATGGAAACAAAACTGGTTACATATAAAATGAAAATCATAACATGCTTCTTAGCATCTAAAATCAATTATTACAGGAGTTTTTCACCTAAAGCAATCTCCCAGCAGCATTAACCAACATGCCTGGGATCCAGCTTTCCTGAGGAAGGAAAAGGGCTTTTTGTATGCTGTTCCCAGATGTGCCCGTCACTTTGGGGGTTGGCTCCTTTATCAGGGTTACTCTTCTAGGGGACAAGTATCAGAGGGGTAGCCGTGTTAGTCTGGATCTGTAAAAGCAGCAAAGAACCCTGTGGCACCTTATAGACTAACAGACGTTTTGGAGCATGAGCTTTCGTGGGTGAATACCCACTTCCTCAGATGCATCTGAGGAAGTGGGTATTCACCCACGAAATCTCATGCTCCAATACATCTGTTAGTCTTCTAGGGAAGGGGTTCTATAATTCTATCAACGTGCTGTGAAAGTCGCTTGTGTGTTCATATGGAGCTCTACTCCTTCCTTCTGCAAGTCCCCTTCCAATGGAGCTACCCTGCAGGACCTAGGTTCCCCAGGTATTACATGGGGGGGGTCATGAGCTGTCAGTCTGCACCCCAAACCCCGCATTGACTCCAGCATTTATAATGGTGTTACATTTAATTTTTAAGGAGGGTCGCACTCAGAGGCTTCCTATGTGAAAGGTGTCACCAGTAGAAAAGTTTGAAAACTACTGTGCAAATACATCCCAGAATGAGGTTTGGTTTTTTTGCAACAGCAGTAAACTTTTGACTCTTATTTAGCTTGGGATCCATGGCTTCATGGTCTGGGATACCGGGTTGGGAGGGTACTTCAGTCAGGCTGAGAAAAAGATCCTGGCTGTTGGGGAGAACGGAGAGCTGTGTGCTCTCCTCAAGCTCGTCGTCCTCCTCTCCTCCTCATCTTCTCTGTCCGCATTTTCTTCAGGCATGACTGAGATTACCCCCTCCTCGGAATGCACAGTCAGGTGTGGGGTAACGGCGGCGGCCCCTCGTAGAATTGCATGCAGCTCAGCATAGAAGTGGCATGTCTGTGGCTCTGCCCTGGGCCTTCCATTTGCTTCTTTGGTTTTCTGGTAGGCTTCTCTGAGCTCCTTAACTTTCACATGGCACTATAGTGAGTCCCTATTGTGGCCTCTCTCTATCATGCTCCTTGAGATTTTTTCAGAAGTTTTGGCATTTCGTCTTTTGGAACTTAGTTCTGCTAGCACGAAATCCTCTCCTCGGACAGCGATCAGATCCAGTACCTCCCATGCCGTCCATGCTGGAGCTCTTCTTCGATTCTCAGACTGCATGGTTACCTGTCCTGATGAGTCCTCCATGGTCACCTGCACTGATCAGCTCTCCATGCTGGGCAAACAGGAAATGAGATTCAAAAATTCGCGGAGCTTTTCCTGTCTACCTGGTCAGTGCATCTGAGTTCAGACTGCTGTCCAGAGTGATCACAATGGTGCACTCTGGGATAGCTCCCTGAGGCCAATATCGTCGAATTGCAACCACACTATCCCTAATCCGAAATGGCAATACCGATTTCAGCGCTACTCCCCTTCTCGGGGAGGAGTACAGATATTGATATTAAGAGCCCTTTATATTGAAATAAAGAGCTTCGTTGTGTGGACGGGTGCAGCATTAATTCAGTTTAATGCTGCTAAATTCAAAATAAAACGCATAGTGTAGACCAGGCCTTACTTAGCTTGTGATCCACTCTGACCCCCAGAAGCCCTTTCTGCAGGGCTTCTTCTTAGGCAGTTGTCATAACTTTAGTCCCAGATTTGGACCTTAGCGTCCAAAATATGGGGGTTAGCATGAAAACCTCCAAGCTTAGTTACCAGCTTGGAGTTGGTACTGCTGCCACCACCCAAAAAATTAGAGTGTTTTGGGGCACTCTGGTCCCCCTGAAAAACCTTCCCTGGGGACCCCAAGACCCAAATCCCTTGAGTCTCACAACAAAGGGAAATAATCCTTTTTCCCTTCTCCCCTCCAGGTGCTCCTGGAGAGATACACAGACACAAGCTCTGTGAATCTAAACAGAGTGACTCCCCCTCTCCGTTCCCAGTCCTGGAGAACAGAATTACCGCGTGTTAATCTCTCTTCCCGCCCCACCTACCCAGAGGGTATACAAAGTCAGGCGAACAAATCCAACACACACAGACCTCCCTCTGACTTCTTCCTCCCACCAATTCCCTGGTGAGTACAGACTCAATTTCCCTGAAATTTCCCAGTAAAGAAAACTTCAACAGGTCTTAAAAGAAAGAAAAATACATAAAAATGATCTCTCTGTATTAAGGTGACAAGTACAGGGTCAATTGCTTAAAAGAATATTGAATAAACAGCCTTATTCAAAAAGAATACAAATCAAAGCACTCCAGCAACTATATTCATGTAAATACAAAACAAAAAAACGTGTGTACTTACAACTTGGAAACAGAAGATTAGAAAGCAGAAATCACTTCTCCAAAGCTCAGAGAAAAGCAGGCAGAAAAAAAAAGACTTCAGACACAACCTTCCCTCCACCCAGAGCTGAAAAAATCCGGTGTCCTGATTGGTCCTCTGGTCAGGTGCTTCAGGTGAAAGAGACATTAACCCTTAGCTATCTGTTTATGACAGCAGTCATTTCTCATTTGGTATGTGGGCAACTGATTGTTCTTTCCTAAATGGAGAACTTTACATTTGTCCTACTGAACTCCATCCTATTTACTTCAGACCATTTCTGCAGTGTGTCCAGATCATTTTGAATTTTAGTCCCATTCTCCACAGCACTTACAAGCCCTCCCAGCTTGGGATCATCTGCAAACTTTATAAGTGTTCTCTGTGTGCCATGATCTAAATCACTGATGAAGATATTGAACAGAACCGGACCCAGCACTGATTCCTGCGGGACCCCACTTGTTATGCCCTTCCAGCTTGACTGTACACCACTGTACACTCCATCCTATTTACTTCAGACCATTTCTCCAGTGTGTCCAGATCATTTTGAACTTTAGTCCGATTCTCCACAGCACTTACAAGCCCTCCCAGCTTGGGATCATCTGCAAACTTTATAAGTGTTCTCTGTATGCCATGATCTAAATCACTGATGAAGATATTGAACAGAACCGCTCGCTGGGAACGGTTTTCCAAATAGTTACAAACCTACCTTAGAGTGGCTGCATATAGATTGTATTTCTCTACTTTGTTTATGTCACATGAGACAGTGTCAAAAACCTCACTAACGTCAAGATATACCCCATCTACCGCTTCCCCCAGCCACAAGGCTTGTGTTACCCTGCCAAAGGAAGCTGTCAGGTTGATTTCACAGGATTTATTCTTGACAAATCCATGCTGACTGTTACTTATCACATTATTACCTTCTAGGTGTTTGCAAATCGATATCAAACCTTCTAAAACTTCTGTAGTTGTGCTAGTGGCTGGTCCCCAGACTTACATACCCATTGTCTTCCTGCAGGAGAGCACTGAATCTACAGCCCATATACTCTGATTTCTTCTGCTGATTTTCATGCTGTTTCTTTCCAATATGCACTTCCGTGTCTCTCTGCGTCTTCCTTCACTTCCTCTTTCCTCTCCCAACATGGAGAACTACAACATCTGTAAAAGACATGTGCCAGGGGACTCCTCTCTGGCTGCTTTCTGTCAATGCATCCAGCACCAATATGAACAAAAAAGGGCTTAGTCCCAAGCCTTGATGTATTCCAGCTGCTAGTAGAAACTGTTTCCTTTCTCACACGAACCTTTCGGTGTGGCAACAGAACCATTGTACATGTCCTGGACACATCCGATATAAAAGCTTTATTCACTCAATGTGAGGTGTCAGGATCAGGTCCCTGCATAAGGCAAACACCAATGTCGGTCGCCCTTCCGCAGCTGCAGAACTCAGCCTCTGCCCTGGGTCTCTCCGCAGGGAAAGCGGAGCAGCAGGAGCAGCAGTTTTTGCTCTTTCTTTATTTCAACGTTAGACAGTTTCATGTCCACGTCTGGAGATGGGAGTGCGGCGTTACCACTGGAAAGGTGAGGCTCTGCCCCTTAAATGTGCCCTGCAGGCTAGTGCCCCTGAGTGTGCCCCAGAGCTCTGCGTGCTGCTGTGCCAGGTTAGGAGTCTCACTGGAGGGGAGGGAGACATATAGATACTCCTCAGACAAGATCTGTGCCCTCCACTGCTGTGGGGAGGGGGGGTGCACCCACTAGTGGTGTTTGTGTGAGTGCACGTTTGTATTATCCACCCACATGCGCACTCTAGTATTTAGAACTGTTGTTGTTCATCAGAGGTGCTATACTGCTAACAGTTAATGGGGATCGTCCTTCAACTCATCTGTCAGTGACCTGAGTGTTTCAGGCAGCAGGATCTGTGCCCTATCCCTGCCCTGCCAGACATTTCTGAGCAGCTGCCTGATGCAGCATAGAGACAGCCTAGGAAACCATGGGCTTGTGACAATGTTGTTCCCTGGCATCTGTAATGAAGGGATGTGAAGAAGGAGTGAAGAAAAAAGGACAAAGGGTTCTAGCCCCAGTTAGCTTCAGGTCCCAGTGGGGCCCTGAGTCAGCCTCAGTGAACCTCCCTTGTATAGGGCTCCCGCTCTGAGAGCACTGCAGCCCCTGAACTGGCATTGGCTGTGATGCCCGACACCCCCTGGGAACACATGGGACGTGGCACCTGAACCCCCGGATGCCTCGCTCCCAGGGCTTTTCCTTTCCTGTCCCCAGAACGTGACTCTCCCTTTCAATGCCCTCCTGAAGAGCACCTCCCTCTGGGACAGTGCAGACATGGACAGGGGTCAGCCGTCATGGTCCTGCTGCAGAGCGTGGGACTGGCTGCACTGGCCACTGCGCTCCGGTCTCTGGAGAGGACAACACAGAACGTGACGATAGAGGCTCTGGGTGAGGGGGGATGTGTGGCTCTCAGCGCCACCTGCTCGCTGCTGTGAGCTATGGGGTTACACTCTGTGCCCCAAATCCATTGGAAGTTAGAGCCTATATCCCATTGTGATGTGAGCCTGTGTTCAGTACAGACAGAGAACCCTGCACCAGGTGCCCCTGCACCAGGAAATATCACCCAGCCCCGCCAGTGCCCCCAGGAGCAACAGCAATGCCCGAGAAGGGTTTAAATGTCAAATTTGGCATTTCACCAGTAGGGGCTGCCACGCTGAGCCAGGCGCTTCCTGATACACACACACACACACACACACACACACAGAGCCAGACCTTTTACACATACTCACACACAAACGCACACAGACACACACACAGAGCCAGACCTGCCACACACACACGTACGAGCAAACACACAGACACACATAGAGCCAGACCTGCTACACAAACACACACACAGAGCCAGACCTGCTACACAAACACACACACACACACACACAGAGCCAGACCTCATACACACACGCACACACATGCACAAGCGCACACGTACCTGCACACACACAGAGCCAGCCCTGCTACACACACACACGCTCATACACGCACACGTGCACATACACACACACACACAGAGTGCCAGACCTGCTAAACATCCACTCGCTGGCACACGTGCGCGCAAACACACACACACACCCAGACCTACTACACACACACACATACGCATACACACACACAGAGCCAGACCTCCTACACACACACATATGCGCATGCACACACACACACACAGAGCCAGACCTGCTACACATACTCAAACACTCACACACACACACACACACACAGAAAAAGTCAGACCTGCAACACACAAACGCATGCAGACACACACACAGACAGACCTGCTACACACACACTTGCGCGCACACACACAGACACACATAGAGCCAGACCTGCTACACAGAAACGCGCGCGCACACACACACACACCCAGAGCCAGACCTGCTACACACACACTTGTGCGCACACACACAGACACACACAGAGCCAGACCTGCTACACACACACACACATGCATACACACGCACACACACAGAACCAGACCTGCTACACACAAACACAAACACACACCCAGAGCCAGACCTGCTACACACACGCGCACATGTTATACCATTTATATTAGACCAGTAAAAACCAGCAGGATCTTATTAAAGGGGACAAGACATTTGTCACATTTATTGCCAATAGCATAATAAAATAAAAGGTAACAGCAAACAATGTTGTTTGGCTACTTATTCCTATGATTACTTATATCTCCATTCACACAATCATTCATACTAGTTCTGTATAGATATTATAGTTACCAGCCTAAAGTTGCTTGTGACAGAATACTGGCCTGGTCCCCTGGACACGAGAGTGGAGCCGAGTCCGGGTCAGGTGCACCTGATGCTCCTGGGGGCTGGCAGCAGAACCATAGACTCAAAGTCCTCAGTCTTCAGAGTCCAGTTTTATAGGGATTTTTCCCTAGGTTAGTTCATGGGAGTTGTTTCATTCTGCTGTTGCTAGATCAATCAGCAGGTGGCTGGCTCCATTCTGTCAGATGTTTGTTAGGAGCTTGGGGTGGATTCCAGTTCGCCCTCCGGGGTCATCTGGTTGATTCCACTTGACACCTTCTTTGGCCGACACTGAATTTTTCAGGCTGGTAACTCCCTAACCATTCATTCATTTCAACTAGGCACTCATTCACATACACTCTTTATCTTTTGCGGTGTGACACACCCTGTCTTTAGATAAAAATGAATTTACAGAGGTGGGGGTCTCTATTTGTAGTAATTACACAGTTTTGCCTGAGGCACAGGGTCAATTGATGGCTTGTGCGCTGAGTCAATTGACCAATTTAGCAGTTGCACTTAGAGAACAGGGCTTAGAGTCAACTGACGTTTAATAACTTTTATACAAAGTATCTCTTTTGAGCAGGCTTCACACAGATACAGCTATTTCTAACAATAAATCATTCCAAATTTACTTCTAACATAAACCTTAAGTTATAAAGTGTCAATTAACAATAAATCAATAAATCATCCCAAATTTACTTCTAACATAAACCTTAAGTTATAAATTATTAATTAACAAAAAATCAATAAATCATTTCTCACATAAACCATGTTTAATATAAACCTTTTTAAAAAATATCCCTACATAAACCCACTTTTGACACTACGATACACATATTCTTGTTAGTGTCACTTTCGGTGTAACCTGTTTAAAAAAAGGTACTGTGAGGCAACATGGGTTTGTGATTCCAATCTATTGTACATTCTTTTTATCCAAAAGCACATGCTAAACATTCCAATAATACAAATACAATTCAATACTAAGACAACTATCAAGGGATGTAGCATTACTGATAGGATGCCAGTAGTGGTTGGGGACCATCACTGGTATATCATACCAATGATAAGTTGTTATTTGTTTCTCTGCAGTGGCAATCCTTAACATGTCCCCGTTGGCATGTATAATATGAATAATCCGATTTCCTACTTGGTTATCTGTTTGTTCTGAAAATTTGGTCACTTCTTTACTTTTAAGTAGACTATTAGTAAGATCTTGCCATTTAATTCCAAGGTTAATTGAGAAGTTGGACGGCTCAGCTGTTAGTGTTAGCTGAGACTTTTTTGGCAGAGGCAAATAGTAAGTGTGATTTTTAGTAAAAACAGTACTAACATTGCATTTACATTCATCTACTGGGGGGCTGCTAACACTCCCATCCTCCCAAAATACTTCCTCCCACGAGTGGATACATACACATTGTCCATTGTACAATACTCTGGTGTCATTATCCAGTTCATCCCACATACATGATCCCAATGAAACATCTTTACTACAAGGCTCTGGGGCAACAGGTAAGGTGAGGCATATCCACTTTTGAGGAGTCCATTGTGTACAACCTCTAGTGTCCAATAGTTTCCCTTTTTCTCCAGCCCACTGGCTTAAGGTCCGAGGCAGCCAGAATGATCCCAGGTTTAATATGGGGAGTGGGCTAACCTTCCACATCTTTGCCTCTAGAGACTGTTGATGTGCTATTTTTACAATTATTTCCCCAATTAACAAGTGTGGGTTTACAGTACTGGAAACATACTGCATCCAGTTATATTGGTAAGTATTGAACAGAGATCTTTTCCTTTGGTTTAACAAATGTATTAAAACCTTAATATTACCCAAAATTACCCAAAACATTCCATGTTCCAAAGTAGATAGGGCTTGTATCTGTATTTCAGTGCATCCCATAGCTATAGCTGTGTGGTTTCCAATTTGTAGATTTTCCTTATGGAGTAACCAGGTGGTAGTATTTAGCCATTGCCATAAATTCCATTTGGCTTTTAGGTTACCCAGGCCAATTTGGACTAAGTCTACATTCGCGTGTACTTGTTTCGGTATGAGGCTGTCCTGTCGTTGGGCCAGGGAGCTTAATTTGTTCTTAATAGTTGCCAAGTCCACTGAGTTTGCAAGTCCTGCTCCTGCTCCAAATCCACCTAGCATAGTATCCATAATATCTCTTTTGGTTCTGGGATGTGGTGCATCTGGGGGGAGCAGTTTGTGTGTCCTTATCCAGGCTTGTAGTATTGGGAGGGAAAAAGGCTTACACTTTGGTTCTACTTTTGAGACGTTTAATCTTGTCCAGTCCATGTCAATTTTTTACTTCTACCAATAGGGGGCTCACCAAGACTTTCACTGGAGAAGTTTGAATTTTAAATAAGGTTGGTTTTGTCATTGGTAATGGGGTGTTTTTTATGAACATATGTTCTTTCTCCCATTTCCAGTCACATCCATCAGGGAATGGTATCGTATGTGCATGGTTTGGGCAGTAAACTATGATTACTGTTACGAGGGTCCCTGATTTCACGAAACCGTCCCATATATAAGGGAGTGAAGGGTAGTCTGAAAGCATCGTGGTATCTCCTACATATCCTTCCGTGCGAACCCCTACCATCCAATGATATTTGCTTATAGTCCCAGTTCCCCATCCCCAACATATATATGAGTTTCCCCTAAGGGTGTTATTGTTAAATTAGTTTTTAAATCGATCCATCTTAGGTGAATATCTGGTTGTTGTACTGGGGTCCACGGAATGTTGTATATGTGTGAGTTGCTGTGTGTCAGCAATGCGGTGAGGATTGTTTTACCTTGTTCCAGGTATGTTGAAGCATGTCTATCGTTGTTAGGGATTGGCGGAGATTTGTGCATTTTTCCTTTGGGGACAGGCTATGTCTTTATCATTGAGATTAGGGCCAATGTTGTGA
Source organism: Gopherus flavomarginatus (assembly GCF_025201925.1). NCBI lineage: Eukaryota > Metazoa > Chordata > Testudines > Testudinidae > Gopherus > Gopherus flavomarginatus. The sequence goes on along the minus strand of NC_066621.1, from coordinate 152,099,170 downwards.
TCCAGACCAAGAACTGCCGTGGCTCTGCGTCCCATTTTGTGCGAGGCATCGTTCCGTCTGATCTTTTACTATCCTTTTGAGAAAAGCGGAAACAGGGTTAGAACTGGCAGTCTCAGCAGCCGCATTTCGCGCCCGATAGTCCTGCAGGAACAAAAATACACCGCGTCCACAGGGGGTCTTGTATCTGGAAATATAGTTGTAAAAAAATAGAATTAGTTTATGCAAACAACTTCATTTGTGAAACATGAACTCAATTTAATTTACCATTTTTGTCTATGCGGTAAATGAGAGGGCTGAGGAGGTCCACTATGGACTAGGGACTGGTCCATTTTGACTCCAGTGTGTGATCCCTTTTGCCCAACTTTAAATACATTACCTGATCCCCTGGTTCCCACAGTAGGGAATCCCCATTCTTATTTTGATCCATTTTTGTATTCATGAGCTCAATGGCTTGGCTTATTCTATGCTGCAGGGTGGCTTTGTCTTCCTGCAACTGCTTTAACCACTGCCAGTGCTCATGAGTTGTAGTCTCTGATTCTGCTGCTTGTTCTGGGTTGATGACCAACCTCATTGCCTGTCCAGAGGATCTGGTATGGCTGGATCTTAGTTTTCAGCCTTTTACTGCTGCGAATGGCTGCTAATATTAGCGGCAGTTTTTCAGGCCAGTTCTTACCGGTGTTGTCTACAACTTTCCTGAGGGCTTCTTTAATAGTGCGGTTCATTCTCTCTACTTGTCCGGAAGACTGCGTTCTGCATGGGACGTGGAGTTTGTGTGAAACTCCTAATGCTTTAAGTAGTAGAGTAAATATGTCTCCCACAAATAATCCTCCATTGTCTGAGTCAATAATCTCAGGAGTCCCATATCTGCAAACTACTTCAGAGAATAGTTTCTTAGCAGCTGTGCGGGCGCTCTTGTTCCTAGTAGGGAAAGCTTCCACCCAACCTGAAAAGGAATCTATAATTACAAGAAAATATCGAAATCCTTCTTGACTCCTTGGCAATTTATCAATGAAGTCAATTTGGATTCTATGCCAGGGTCCCAGCCTTCTTTGATGTAGCACCTGAGGCTGGTGTGGAGGACGAGCTTTATCTTTGGCACACTGTATACAATTTCTGACCCATGTATCCACATCGTCTCTCATCCCCTCCCATTCTGCCACTTGCTTTAACCTTCCCAGCGTTCCTTCCACTCCGTCATGCATGAACTGATGAGCTATGTTCACCAGTTCCTGCCTTTCAATTCTTCCTTGGGTGCGGACTGCTTCTAATACCTTCTTTTTCTGCTTTCGGGTCACCACTGCTATCCCTTCATAATCTCTGGCTCTGGCATCAGCACGGTTATTCCATACTGTTTCAGCTGCGGAGCCTTTTCCATATGCCTTGACATATTTGATTTTAAGCTGGTTGGGATGAGAAGTAACCCAGGCATAAATCCATCTCCATTCATCTACATATGCTATCTCTTTCCCGTCTGCGGCTTTCCAATTGTTCCTCTGCCAATCAAACATCCAATATTGCACTCTCTTTACACAATAATTGCTGTCGGCATAGATGTGCACAGTCTTGCGGCAGTTCTCTGTTTCATACTGTTTTAAGACTTGGTATATGGCATGGATTTCACCATGTTGTGCTGAGCCATGATCCAAGTACCCCTTCAGTACTTCCTCTTCTAAATTGATGGCTACATATCTGATTCTCTTTTTACCATGCACCACCATGGAACTGCCATCCGTGAACCAAATATTTTTCTCCTGACCCACGGTATCCAAGTCTTCCAGGGGGGGTGCTTGGGCTTGTGCTATTCCTTGTTCTAGTGTGACTGCTGGACATACATGCTTAGCCCCTTTTTCAATAAGAGCATTTGTCAGCATGTCAGGTTTAGATACTGTGTCAGTCCGGACTCCTCTGTTTACCAGTGTTAGAGTCCATTGTGCCATTCGGGTGTTAGACACTCTGCCTCCTATTCATAATTGGGGCATTCATAAGCGGCTCAAAAGACTGAACGGCTCATACCGCTGTCAGGCATTCACGTTCACAGGCGTCAAAATTTAGTTCAGCTCCCTGTAGTTTTTTAGACTCATAAGCCACTGGTACCAATGTTTGGTTTTCATTTTGTTGCAAGAGAGTAGCCGCCATGGCCACCTCATTAGCTGCTAACCGGATGACAAATGGTTTAGATTCATCCGGGAAGCGTAAAGCAGGGGCTGTTAAGGCTTTTTGCTTCAGGATATTTAAGGCATTCTCCTGATCTGGACCCCATTCCCAGTGCGTCTTCTTTTTTAGCAGTTTCCACAAAGGACGTGTAATTTCTGCATATTTGTAGATATGGGGTCGTAGAAAGTTAAATCCGCCCAGCAAAACCCTTAAGGAGTGCACATCCGTAGAGGCTGGCATTTCAATTAAAGCCTGTACCTTTCTTTGATCTACCTGCCTTCCCTCCTGCCAATGATAATACCTAGGTAGACAACCTGGGATTGCATCAATTGTGCTTTTTTCCAGGCTTACCTTGAAACTGGTGTCCTGGATTAGTGCAAGGACGTCCTCTGTAAGTCTCTGCACCTGCGTCTGGAGCTGGCCAAAAACCAAAACATCATCCACATAGGAATAGACAAGTGGTCGATCAGAGGGACTTAACTGGTCCAGCATATCTACCACATGTTTGTGGGCGATAGCTGGAGAGTCTCGGAATCCTTGGGGTAGGCGCCAAAATGTGTACTGCTGGTCTCTGATAGTGAAGGCAAATCGGTCCTGTGAATCAGGATGTAATGGATTGGCAAAGAAACAGTTAGCCAGATCTATAACTGAAAAATACCTGGAGGTGGCTTGTACCCTTTGGATGACCTGTGTCATATGTGCCATGATGGGGGCCATGGGTATACTTCCTTTGTTGATTCTTCTATAATCAATGGTTAGTCTCCAGGATTGCCCGTCTGCCTTCATGACTGGCCAGATAGAGGAGTTAAAAGGGGAGTTAGTTTTTCTAATTACTCCCTGCTCTTCCAGGTCCTGAATGATTTGGACAAGCTGTGTTTCTGCTTCCCTGGGATACCGATATTGCTTCTGTGGGGGCAACAGTTCACCTACAATTTTAACACAATCTGTTTTCTTCTGGGTCCAGACCGTGGGAAATTTAAAACGCCACTTCTCCTGCTGTTCTGCTGTGAGCGCAGCAACTAGTTTATCCCTTCTGTTACTGACAAACTTATCACGGCTTGCTGTAGGGAGATAAGGGGGGAGGGTTTCCAGTCTCCATAGAGCGCTTTTGGGGAGATCAACAATAATGTTATTTTTGAACAACCAGTCCATGCCCAGGATCACGGCATCTGTCATATGTTTTGTTTGAATTAGATTCCCAGTGGTGTGGAATCCTTGTACAGAGAATGGTACCTGCACCCATTCTTGTCCGGTGCTGGGTTTTCCCTGAAAGGAGTGTAATATCATATTTTGCCCTTTTGTTCCTGCTAGAGGAGCGATTTTAATTAGAGAGACGGAAGCTCCAGTATCAATTAGAGCCATCATAGGAGCTTGATTTTCCTGCTGGACATAGATATAGGGTCTTCCTCCTGGATCCCAGGTTAATTCCCCTATAATCCTCCACTGTTGGGCTCCTACGCCAAGTGGGGATTTCACGTCCAGTGGGCTTCCCTAAGAGTATTCCTGAAAATCTAACGGAGCACTTGGGGTGGTTACTTCTGAAACCACTCCTCGCTGGTCCTGTAATCTAAGAATCTCTGTTATAATATCGGCCAAGGGGGCCTTTTCCCATTTTTGTCTATCTCCTCCCACTTGTAATAATAACTTGCATGCCAGGTGGCGCACATCAGTGACGGGTTTTTCCGGCTGACAACTGTTTTCGGCTGACCTGAGATCTTTGAAGGTCTGGATACAGCCGACCCCTAGGCTGGTTATTCCCCCTTCCCCTGAATTTGACTTTTGAGTGCCCTCCACGGGATCCTGCAAATCTCTTTGTGCCACTTTCATTTGAATAGGTGACCGTTGGCTCCACTGCCGCCATGTACGCCACCCTTTCCTTTTTAATATTAGGTTTGGGTCCGGCGTGGGTAGTTATCTGTTGTACCATCCCTTTTAATTCTCTTAAGGTGGCAGGGTGCCCATCCTGCCAAACGGCAAGCTTGCCTGAGTAATAGGGAAGTAGTGAGGCAGCGCAATCTCTGACAGATGGTACAGAGAAGGGGATTAAATCTAAATCCGTATTAGCCGGTATGGTTACTATACCGGCCATAATCTGCATTAGGGCCCACCGAGTGAGATAATTTTCAGGATCCTTGTTAGTGTCCTGAGTAGAAGCCATGGCTTGGGCAATAAAATTTCACCTGCCTATCTGTTCTCCAAAGGTGGCCATTAGGGCTAGCTCACTATCATCAGCGCCAATTCTTATGCGGTCCAGGGCTGCTCGTATTTCTGGTGCCACAGGATTCTTTGCTGCTTTTACAGATCCAGACTAACACGGCTACCCCTCTGATACTTGATCCCTCACCCATGTTGAAGTTCAGGTCACATTTTTCATGAAAAGCTCGACAGGTGATAAGACACATCAGAAAAAACCCTGGTATTTCAGAGGACAAGTTTTATTATTTTATTCTCTTTATAAATCTTTGGATCAGGGTTTGGTTGCGGGTTATTATTATTAATTTAGTTCAAATGGCTGAGAAATATGTAGGAGAAAAGAGGTCTTTGTTAAAGATTAAACCCACCCTCCCCTTCCTTTACACAGCTCACAATCCACAGCGATGAGACTTCCAATGGATCCTCTAGCAAATCCAGGATCGACCAGCACCTTGTATTTCTAAAGAAAGAAGAACAAGCAGAAAACACCCACATGTCAATGTGTACTTCATGTACTTACTTGCTGCTTCAGGATGGAGAAACGTGACAGGCAAGTTCTATATTATTATTTATTTGTAAAACTGTAGCTGCTAGAAGCCCCACTCATGGACCAGGCCCCAGATGGTGCCAGGTGCTGTACAAATGCAGAACGCAGAGCTGCTCCGTGTGCCAAAGAGCTCACGTCTATATAAACTGACCTGTCACTTTTCTTCATCATGAAGCAGCCAATCAGGAGCATATGTTCTATTTCCAACCAGCCCCACTCTTCCCCTTCGCCAGTCCCTTTGCTCAGGCTGGGCATTTTGTTAATATAATCCAAGCAGGTGCCTTGCGATCTGACACAGAGACTTTGCACCCATTCTACTTCCTCCATCGCAGTGACAGTTACTCAGGAGGTGGCAGCTCTGAACCTGTAGCCCCCTGCACCTGCATGGAGCCCCAAGCAGGGCCGGCGCTTCCATTTAGGTGACCTTCGTGGTCGCCTAGAGCACTGGGATTTGGTGGGGTGGCATTTTGCCACTCTCGGCAGCAATTTGGCAGCAGGGGGTCCTTCCGTGCTCCAGGTCTTCGGTGGCAATTCTGCGGCGGGTCTTTCACTCGCTCCGGGACCTGCTGCAGAATTGCTGCCGAAGACCCAGAGCGCGGAAGGACCCCCACCTAGGGCACCAAAAACCCTGGCGCCGCTTCTGGCCACAAGGGAATTCTGCAGACAGGTGCATCTCACTGGACATGTGTCCTAGTCCTGGAGGAGCCTTCAGTGTGCAGGGGAGATCTGCAGTCTCTGCAGGGGAGTTGGCCTAACAAGGAGGGTGCATTGGTCGGAAACGTTGCCTTGGCTTATTATTTGTTCCCTCTCCAGCCTGCATGGGAGTTCTCATCAAGGAGCTATTGTTGTACACACATCTCTCTCCAAGCAGGGGGGAATCTCCGCTGAACAGGCAGGTGGAAAATGTCCCCTCAGCCTTTCCCCAGTACTTCACAGGTATTAGGGGTGTGTGTGTGTGTGTGTGTGTGTCAAGAGCCCTATTTTACAGATGGGGAAGGAACCTGCCCAAAACTCCATCCCTGGCTCCTCCAGCTCCCCGTGGGCTCAGTGGGAGCCATATCAGGCCCATCACTAGATCGGTGGCAGAGCTGAGCGTGGAACCCAGGCTGCCCGTCTCACACTCCAACTCCTCGCAGGGTTATGCACTTGTGGGGAAGGGTGGGGCAGATTTGTCTCCAGTTGGTGCCCCCTGCTAGAAACACCAGAGAGATGGTCCTGGCTGCTCTGGACATGCAGAAACCTAGGGCTGAACTGCTTGGGGAGGGGCATCTGACCTGCCAAGGCTCCACCAAGCCAAAGAATCAGCTGAGTACCCATGGGAGCAGCAGGTGCGATAGGCTCAGTACATAGCCAGCAAGGTTAAAGGCGGCCAGGCAGGTCCAGAGGTCCAAAGGACAGCAATGGTACTAGCAGGCCAAGGAAGGTGGTGTGGCCAAATGGAAAGAGCACTGGACTGGGACTCAGGAGACCTACCTTCTAGTACCAGCTCTGCCTCTAGTCTGCTTGGCAACCTTGGGCAAGTCCCTTTGCCTCTCTGTGCCTCAGTTTCTCTATCCATCCCAGGGGGCTAACCATTCCCTCCTCCTTTGTAGAGCCCAAGGATGGAGAGCCGATATTGTCCAGGTAGCAGCTCAGCACCAGCCTAGAACCTGCCCCAGCCCCACTCATATATTCACTTAGGCTGTCATTTCCAAAGGTGCAAGCACCCACTGTTCCCGCTGGCCCTGCTGGAGCTGGGGGCACTTGGCCAATCAAGCCTTGGGGTTCTGATGGACGTAGCTAGGAGGCAGCACACCCAGTGTGATAACTGCAGGCTGCGGAATCCCCAGACCCTCTCTCTGGACCACATCCAGGCCCTATAAGGCCTCTGGCCACAACATGTGTCCATTCCCAATTCTCCTTTCTCCTTGTTCGTCCCCGATTGCAAGCAGTGATTCAAGGGACGAGTGAGACAGGCGGGACGGGGCCGGCAAGGAAATGGAGATGCCGATTTCAAAGCTCTGGGAAGCTTTTGAGTGCGGCTCTGCTCTGCAGACTGCACGACTGTGAAAATGACCCTGGGAGGAGGCTCTGTCCCCTTGTGGGCACACATGCTTCCCTTGCCAGAGAGAAGGGGAGGTTCCACCTATCAGCCCTGCAAACCTGGCCAGGGAGGTGAGAGGCACTGGGCTCTCTCCGCCCCAGGAATAACGGCTCCACAGGCCAAATCCCGTCCTAGACACCAGTTCAGGCCCATCACCTTCAGGGGAAGATGCAAAAGGAGGAAGAGACGATGTCTGCCCACTCACCTCCCGCCCCTGGGCTGGGCTGCTCGGACTGGGCTAACAGGAGGAAAAAGCCAGGGAAAAGCACCACACACTTGTTTTCATGACCTCAGGAAGCAGCTCCACCTCTGACGCACTCTGGGCGCCAAGTTGGGCAACAGGGCTCTGCATAAAGTGAATGGCCTTTCACAGCACAACTCATGTCAGCCAGAATGTGCCCACCAGCTCTTCCACTGAATCTTTTCTGTTTGCAATGCATCCAGGTCCGATCCCTCCTCCCCCCCCCCAGGTCACCAGCAGTGGTTTCAGCCCAGTCATTTCACCAGCAGCTCTGTCCTGCCAAGGCAATGGGAGCGCAGGGGTCCCGCTCCATAGGGTCGCTGCTAGAGCTGCGTGTGAATTTTGCAGTCAAATGTTTTTAATTTAAAATTGTTGGTTGGTTGAAACCAAAACTGTTGGTGAAACAGGGTCGGATCTGATTAACCTCCCTCCTCAGAGAGATGGGAAAAGAGTTTTGACATTGTTAAAATGTTTCAATTTGACATTTTCTAAACAGAAAATCTGAGCTTTCCTGATTCAAAATGACATTTTGTTCTGAAATTTAGGCTTGTTAGACAAAAAAGATTGAAATCAAAACAAAACATTTCCATTCACTCAAATGGGAATTCTTTTGGGTGAATGGAGGGTTGGTTTGCAAATATTTTCAAGATTTGTACATTTTGTCCCAGTTTGAGACAGGGAGAAACACTGAACTCTCAAAAATATCCCAGGGTGGAAAGCAGCCCCCGTCGCTGGTGCCGGCCCAGGGGTGGGTCTGATATCAGCCGGGGCACAAGGCCACCAAACAGCCAAGCCCACTTGACAGGGGCAAGTTTGCCCCGAGGAGGTAACTTGTGACTGGAAAGCCTGCAGGGATGCATCAGAGCAGCCCCATGGGCAGGCAGTCCCAGGCAGTGCGGTCTCTAGCACAGATTTCAGCAACCCTCTTGCTGATACCAGGCCAGCCAGCAGGTAGCAGGTGTCAATCCATTCCCAAACCCTCAGGTGGGAGCAGTTGGTATCTCTGTGTGGGGCTGGCTATTGTTTTACTTAATCTCTCAGCACTTAGCAAATTGCATAAAACCAGACAGCTTCACACAGACAGACACACATGCCCCTCCCCCATCATACATGCTGCCATCTGCTGTGGGTCACTCCCTCCTCCAGCCCTCATTTAAATCCAAACTCAGCAAGAGAAGAGCTTCAAAATGTGCATCTCAGCACATAGCCACACCCCTCTGCCAGCAGTGCCCAGCTCCTCCCCAGAGCAGCCAGCAATGGAGTGACCGGGGCAGGGTGCAGGCCAGGAATCACCTGCCCCAGCTCCTCCAGGGAGTGTTTGCTAAGACGGGTCAGTGGACCCCAGAGCTGCCTCCTTAGATGTGGGGATGCACCGGGTGTGGGGGGCAATGGGAAAGAGGGCACCCCCAGATGGCCAGTCCCCCTGGCAGCATGGGCCAGCAGACTGCTGGGCACTCAGTGAGCATGGTTTAAACCGGAGTTCTCATCCCAACAGCCACACGGAGAAGAGAGAAAGTAGAGACAGAGCAGCGGCACTGGGTCTAGCACTCTGCTGGCCCAGCTGCGCAGAATCCCCTCCATCCCACCCCCAGCTCCTCACCCCGGCAGCCCAGCCAGCCCACCGTGGGAAGACGGCACCGGGAAGGGGTTTCAGAGAAGTTGGGAGCCATGATGCCATCGCCAGGCGAGAGGTGGGGAGGCAGCATGGGTCTGGCAGAGAAGTGACTGCCCAGTGGATCAGCAAAGCAGCCCACAGATGGTCAGGGCCTCTGAGAGCTGAGGGGGTCATGCCACGCTGACACCCAGAGACAGGCCAGTTGGGATGGAAGATCCCTCACATGTTCCCTCCCATTGCTGGCACCTGAATATTCACAGCACACTCACGTGGAGAGCTCCTCCCCCGCCATTCAGAACAATGGAGAACACTTCCCCCCCCATTTGAACAATAGAGAACTCCCCCTCCCCCATCTCCCAGTTCAGAACAATAGAAGCTGAGCACTTTTGAAAGTCTGGTCCAGTGCAGCTTCTTTCCACCTCTGATCTCAAAGCCCTTCCCAAGGGGGCAATACAAGCCATTCAGAGGACAGGGAGAGAGGTCACATGCACAACAAAGTGGGGCATGGCCCCGAAGAGAAGGATCCACGAGACCTTGCACCAGCCATTCCCTGGCCTGCCTCCAGGAAAGGGGTAAAGGTCCATGGGAACAGAGGTCTCAACCCTTTAGCTCTTAGGCATGGATCACCCAGGAATACAGCCCCCCTATGCAGTCCCCCAGCTGCAGATGCAGAGGAAATATTTGTCACAGTCGGGATTGCTGGGGGGAGTTCTGAGGCCTTCTGCTCATAATGGGCCCTTCTGGGGGCTGTGATGGGGGGGTGCAAACCCAATTGCCTGGGACTTCTGAGTGAGTGAGGGACACCACGCTCCCATTGGCGCGTCCCATTCTGGTCTGTGCCTACAAACTCTGCCCCCAAAGAAGGGAGGCCGAACCCACAGCCCTGATAAAAATTCAGTCCTTGGGGAGGCGCCATTTTAATACAGCCGATGATTCCCGATCCCAGCACCTCCCACCCCCACACTCCCGAACTCTGAGCATCACCCCAAGCTTTGAGGAAATCAACTTCCAGCAGAAAATACACTAAACTGGTCCCTATGCGAGGAAGAAGGGGATATTTCAGAAAAGAAAGAAAACGGCCAAGTGCAGAGCATCTCCCGGAGCTGTCAGGAGCCAGCCGTGCAGCAAGGAGGAGGCAGACTCAGCAGAGACTGGTAGCAAGGAACCAGGGACACGAGGGCAGGAAGGCAGGAGCTTTAAGTACCGTGCAGCGCAGGGGAGTGGAGCGCCGCTGCCTCGCTAAACTGGGCACAGACAGGCCACTTGATTTATAGAAATATATTAGGGGAGAGGCCAGCAATATCCCCTTGATGTGACCTATCTGTTATACTGAGAGCTCCCCTCCCCACTCTCCTTCCTTCCCCCACCCCATCCTACATGTACTTAACCCTTGGCAACATATGGAGCCTGCAGGCAAATGTTTGCAAGGGATGCAGAGCAGACAGAGAAACAAGTACCAATAAACAGCTGGTCTCCCCTCCCCCTCTTCCCCAGTTCTGTGAACAGGATCTCAGACAGGATGACCCCACAGACACCACTCGGCGCGGGATGTCTAGAAGAACCTGCACTGACAAACCAAAGGCTCATCCCCTCCAGACTGCCCCGTCCCCAGAGAACGCGCAGCTTTCTAGCCTCAATACAAGCCAGAGATTTCTTCCCGTCCCCAAGATTCGGACAATTAAACTCCCCTGTAGGGCTGCTCCAGCACCAGCTTCTGCTTTGTAGTTAGTGTTAGATCAGCAGGTGGGAAATGCTGAAACACAATCAGAAATTCTCCTCTCCTTTCAAAGGCAAGTGCAGATCACGAGCGCGGAAATTCATGCAAAGATTAAAAGGAAAAAATAATTTGCCTCTCAGCTGCCTGCGTTGTCACTCAGTTAACTTCAGTTTCTCTCTTTAAATATATATATAGTGGTGAATGCTATTTTATGCTTAAATCCTGTAACAGGCTGCAGCCAAATCATGCTAGTGGGTTCCACAAAAGCTTCACTAATACAGATCTGCCAGTTCCGCTCAATTTCAAACCACAGCCCCCCCACCACCACCCCAGTTCTGCATATGCCTCTCAATCCCCACCCGCAGCCCCAGCTATCGCAGCCCTGGGCTCTCCGCACACCTTAACACACACACTGCCCTTCTGGTGCCCCTTGTTCTGAACCACCAACCCCCTACTGTCTCAACACCCCCAGCTCTGCCAGTGCCCCTCAACCCTGACCCACAGCCCCCCTCCTCCCCCAGCCCTGGGCTCCCACATCTGTGCCAGTGCCCCTCAACCCTGACCCACATCCCCCCTCCTCCCCCAACCCTGGGCTCCCACAGCTCTGCCAGTGCCCCTCAACCCTGACCCACATACCCCCTCCTCCCCCAACCCTGGGCTCCCACAGCTCTGCCAGTGCCCCTCAACCCTGACCCACAGCCCCTCTCTTCCCCCAACCCTGGGCTCCCACAGCTCTGCCAGTGCTCCTCAATCCTGACCCACATCTCCCCTCCTCCCCCAACCCTGGGCTCCTGCAGCTCTGTCAGTGCCCCTCAACCCTGACCCACATTCCCCCTCTTCCCCCAACCCTGGGCTCCCACAGCTCTGCCAGTGCCCCTCAACCCTGACCTACAGCCCTTGTTATCCCAATTCTGGGTTCCCCCACCTGCAGCTTTGCCATTGCCCCTCAATCCCGACCCCACCCTGCTATCCCAGTGCTGGACTCCCCATACTCACAGCTCTGCCAGTGCCCCTCAAGCCCGACTCACAGCCCCAGCTATCCCATCCCTGGGTTCCACCTACAGTTCTACTGCTGCCACCCAAACCCCAACCCACAGCCCTGGGCTGTCCCCCCCACACACACTATTCCCCGCATGCTGACCTACAACTTCCGAATCCTGGTGTCTTCTGAGCAGTCAGCACTGGCTAGATTTTACTTAACACTACAAATCACAATCAGAGTCTTTAAATGGACTTCATTGATGTCCAGCACCTCCCCTAGTGCCTTTCATTGCACTTGCGAATTTAGGACTGGCCAGCATATCCCTGCCCCCCACCTCCACATCTTGCCCGCTTGACTATGAAATGAAAACTGATTCATGGCTATTCATACAGAAAGTTTGGTTAATCTGGAGCGAAGGCTGCAGGCTTAACCGTGCCCTTAACTGGATTGCCTCTCAGCAGGATAGGGTTGCAGGGCTCCCTTTCCCCCAGGGCAGAATGAGGCAACTTTGGTCAATAATAAGAGCTGTGAAGAGTTATTAACAGCAGTTGTCAGAAGAGGAGTTTTGAACTCATTGTCTGCTGGCCCCCAGCCCAGTGCACCTTCTCCTAGGCAACAGGGTATTTTGTGGAGGCAGGTTTCAGTCTCTCTCTCCCCGCACATGGCTCTGCAGCATCACTCCCAAAGTCCAGTCACTGCTGCATGACTGGGGTTGGTTTGGAGCTGGCTCAGATCTTGGCAGGAGGTGTGAGTGGAACTGACCACAGCTCTACCACCCCCTGCAAAGAGAGTGGTAAGAAAGGTGAAAATGTTTAACATAGGCCATGGGAGCATCGGGGGAACTCAGAAACCACTGGACCAAAAATGCGTATCACAAACTCCGTCCTGGGCCCAAACTAGCAGGGTGGTTTGCAGCCCCATCTGACTGCGGAGGAGCATTTCACAGAACTTTCACAATTAGGGTTTGAACACAAACCCTGTTGCAACCTTAACTACGAAGCGGCTACTCGCCACCTAGAGGCTGCTTTTTGTATTACATCAACGTGACAGGACTTGGCAAGCAAAGTAATTCTGCCCGTCTTGTCCAGCCCTGTTTAAGGCACCTACAGGCCGAAGCATGGGCGGTGTGGGGGGAACAAGGGTTACCCAGCCCAGCTGAGAGCAGTTCTGTATGATCACACAGCTCTTTGGGGCCGGGACCGGGCCTTGTTGCACATCCTACAGGCATGGAGCCAGACAGATGTGTTGCCGACACAGAGGGTGCCCGAGGCAAGCAACAGTGGTTCGTTGCCCAGAGTGCGAAGCGCCAATGAACACACACCAGGGTGGAGAAGCAAGCAAAGTTTATTTGAGACCTCAAAGCAGTGCAAGGAGACGAACGCCTCAAATCATGCACCACTACACAAGCGGCTTTTCCCTTTTTATAAGTTTTTTTCCCCTCTTTCTTCTATCTCCCCCCTCTCCTCCTCCTCCTTCCTCCCCCTGTAGCAGTTACGTAAGCGCAGGTGCATTAAATAATCTTGGCCACGGCAGCTCATTAGTAAGTTTTCCTTCTGCAGTTATCTTGTCCTTCTGCTAAAGGTGCACAGGCCTTATCACTACTGCTTTAGACCGGTTTTAGCTGTGCTGCAACTGATAACTTACTGTTACACATTTAATTTCACAGCTGCTAGCTTTTTTAGATCAAATGGAGTTCAACATGGAGGAGCTTTGGTTCACTGAGGCCTAGATTTATGCCTAGTGACACCAACAACTCCCTCCTTTGAGAATACTCAACAAACTTTTGGCTGAGTTTTCTCATACTTTGAGGACAAAAAGCGATTAAGCTCTAGGGAGCTGGGGTCATTAATGAGGGAGTATAGCGGGATTTCCTGGGGAATGGGAGGTATAAATTCTATGTAGGAGTGCTTTACAGCAAGAAAACAAAAGGAGAGTAACGATACACAACACCACACCAGTGAGTAGGAGGCGAACAATGCCTCCCTCTAATCCCACCAGGTTGAGTAACCAGTCCCAGAGGGAATCAGAAATAGTGGGTTCCCCTTTTTAGGCCCTCCACTGTTCAAAAGCCTGTTTGGCTGACAGGATGTGCTTGTTAATATACTGTGCGCTTTCTGGGACATAAGTACAGCATTCATCCCCTATAAGGGCGCACACCCCACCCTGGGAAGCCACACTTCCACCCAGGCAATGTCCACGTATGTCTCCATGATCACTGATCAGATGGTATTTCTGATGCGTCTGTAAGGGCAGTGGGCCAAGTCTGGTACTCAAGATCACTCTGAATGGCCATCAGCTGGTCATTCAGGAAATCCTGAATTCCTACACATACTAGATCCGACTGCAATGCCTTCCCAGCCTCAGAGATATTCAATACCATCTTTCCTTGGTGTAGTACTATAATACACCTGTTATTTAACTATTCTCAGGAACTTTCAAAAGGCATCAACATTAATAGCATGTGGGGGGTTACATTATTAGTTACTCTCCAGGACATAGGGCGCAGCCTCTAGAATAAACCCCAAGCTCCAATCAATACCACATTCCCAAGCATGGGTCCCACAAATGTCCTCCCGCCAGTGTATAATTCTTTGTTTCTTCCCAGGGTCACTTCTTAATGTCCTTTCTAGTCAAGAATTCCTGGACTTTGGCAATTTCTGAGTGTTCCTTCTTCTTTCCCAAAACAGTCGTGGTTCAGCATCCTACAGGGGAGAGGTTACCAGCACATCACCCTGTAATGGTTTTGATTCTTCTAGAAAAATTCAAAGGCACAGTAGATCTGTCAGTGGGCAAGGGAGAGGTTACTAGCACTTCACCTTGTACTTTTTCCTTACTGTCCAGAAGGCACAGCAGAGCTAGAAGGAGAAATAGGCTAAACATCAATAGGAGAATTCTCCCGAGGTGGAGAAGTCTTTTTGCAGTGAGAATCATGGGTCCAAGCAGTCAACCTTTGGCACTTCACAGCGGAGTTGGTAGTCAGCAGGGCTTAATAAGGGCCTTTTCAGCATGGAGCCAAAGCAGTCTTTTGTTGTTGGATCTTTACATCAATCCAGTTTCCTGGTTCCAAGGAGTGGCAGGGCTGCTAGGGTCTTTGGGTAGCGCTTCCTTACCTATGAGAAAAGAAACCGAACACATTTCATTAGTGCCTGGCGGTGTTTTGCAAACCTTATTGCTGCGTGGGCAAATTCAAGCCCTCCTTTTCCTGGTTGTTAGCCAAGTCTTAACTGTGAGCAGTGTCCTTGAATGGAGTCAGTGTCTTATCTATAGCCTGAGCTTGCGAGCTAATTATTTTTTTTCCCGTTAACTCATTCTGTTCTTTGTCCTTTTTCCCTTCTTGGCTTCTTTTAACCTGCAAAGGAAACTTCCACTTTTCACTTATAGTCCTTTTTCCCAACAAGGAACACATAAACATTGTCATTATACAGTACATTAGTCTTATTATTCAATATATGCCACACACACCCTTTTACTAAAATAACCTTATTACAGAGCTTTGGAGCAACAAGCTAGAACAAGCACACCCACTTTGCAGAGTTCGTTTAATTCAACCTCTAGTCCAATAGCTTCCCACCATCCCCAGCCCTCTGGCTAGAAATCTGAGGTAGCCAGAAGGATCCCATGTACAATATGGAGAGTGGGTTACTTTTCATGTCTTTGCTTCCAAAGACTGTTGGTATGCAAATTTTAACAACAATTTTTGCAATTAACAATTTGGCCAATGAAGTTTCTTTTTCTTACTTAAGGAAATGCATTAGATTTTAGTATATCACATTCTCCTGATTTATCCAAACACTTTGTATTCCAAGTTGAACAAGACAAGTATCTGCATTTTAATTTAACCTTTTTGTTTGATTTTAAACTAGACTATTCTATAAAAATATTAAACACAACAATTCCGGCCACAGGACAAACACTACAAGACAGAACGTAGAACACAAGACATAATTCCTATTGTGCCAGCAAATGCATGGTACGCTGAATGCTGTTCATCTGGCATCAGTTTTCTCTGGTTATCTGAAAGACAAAAAACAGGTCTACCTGTCATAACTTAGTCCCAGATTTGGACCTTAGCGTCCAAAATATGGGGGTTAGCATGAAAACCTCCAAGCTTAGTTACCAGCTTGGACCTGGTACTGCTGCCACCACCCAAAAAATTAGAGGGTTTTGGGGCACTCTGGTCCCCCCAAAAACCTTCCCTGGGGACCCCAAGACCCAAATCCCTTGAGTCTCACAACAAAGGGAAAAAATCCTTTTTCCCTTTCCCCCTCCAGGTGCTCCTGGAGAGCTACACAGAAGCAACCTCCGTGAATCTAAGTAGAGGGACTCCACCCTCCCCGTTCCCAGTCCTGGAAAACAGAATTACTTCCCTCTTCACCCAGAGGGAATGCAAAGTCAGACTAGTAAATCTAACACACACAGATCTCCCTCTGACTTCTTCCTCCCACCAATTCCCTGGTGAGCTGCAGACCCAATTCCCTGGAGTTCCTCACTAAAGAAAAACTCCAACAGGTCTTAAAAGAAAGTTTTATATAAAAAAGAAAGAAAAATACAAACAAATGGTCTCTTTGTATTAAGGTGACAAATACAGGGTCAATTGCTTAAAAGAAATATGAATAAACAGCCTTATTCAAAAAGAACACAATTTAAAGCACTCCAGCAACTATAGACATGTAAATACAAAAGAAAAAACCAACTTTGTACTCACAACTTGGAAACAGAAGATTAGAAAGCAGGAAATAGAAATCCTTCTCATAGCTGAGACAGAGGCAGACAGAAGACAAAGAACTCAGGCACAAACTTTCCTCCACCCAGAGTTGAAAAAATCCGGTTTCCTGATTGGTCCTCTGGTCAGGTGCTTCAGGTTACTTTTTTTTCAGGTGAAAGAGACATTAACCCTTAGCTATCTGTTTATGACACGCCCCCCCAAATTGCAGACAGTGGGGAAACTCACTTGCGGCGATTTCCTTCTAGAACTTTAAAATAAACAGATTACTACAACACATGCACCTTTACATATGCCACTAAGTATATAACTAACAGACTTCTACATTTTAAGAACACTTTTTAACTACTAGATTCTGGGAAACTCTCACGGGAGAGTGCATCCGCTACTTTGTTAGAAACTCCTGTGATGTGCTGAATTTCAAAATCAAAATCTTGGAGAGCTAAACTCCAACGAAGAAGTTTCTTGTTGTTCCCCTTGGCAGTATGAAGCCACTTTAGTGCAGCATGGTCAGTTTGTAGTTGGAACCGCCGTCCCTAAACATATGGGCGTAGCTTTTCCAGGGCGTACACAATGGCATAGCATTCCTGTTCACTGACTGACCAGTGACTTTCCCTCTCAGACAGTTTCTGCTGAGAAACACGACAGGATGGAAATTGTGATCCGTTGCTTCCTGCATGAGAACTGCTCCTATACCACGCTCAGATGCATCCGTGGTTACCAGGAATGGCTTGTCAAAATCCGGGGCCCTGAGCACAGGGTCAGACATGAGCGTTGCCTTCAGTTGGGTAAAGGCCTTTTGACACTCATCAGTCCACTTAACTGCATTTGGCTGGATCTTTTTGGTCAGGTCGGTCAGTGGGGCAGCGATTTGGCTGTAGTGTGGTACAAATCGCCTGTAGTATCCGGCCAAGCCTAAGAAGGATTGGACCTGTTTCTTGGACCGTGGGACAGGCCACTTTTGGATAGCATCCACCTTGGCCTGTAGGGGGTTTATGGTTCCTCGACCCACCTGGTGCCCCTGTCATAACCTTAGTCCCAGATTTGAACCTTAGCGTCCAAAATATGAGGGTTAGCATGAAAACCTCCAAGCTTAGTTACAAGCTTGGACCTGGTACCTGCTGCCACCACCCAAAAAATTAGAGTGTTTTGGGGCACTCTGGTCCCCTTGAAAAACCTTCCCTGGGGACCCCAAGACCCAAATCCCTTGAGTCTCAAAACAGAGGGAAATAATCCTTTTTCCCTTTCCCCCTCCAGGTGCTCCTGGAGAGATACACAGACACAAGCTCTGTGAATCCAAACAGAGGGATTCCCCCTCTCTGTTCCCAATCCTGGAAACAAAAAGTACTTTCCTATTCCCCCAGAGGGAATGCAAAATCAGGCTAGCAAATCCAACACACAGATCTCCCCGATTTCTTCCTCCCACCAATTCCCTGGTGAGTACAGACTCAATTTTCCTGAAGTAAAGAAAAACTCCAACAGGTCTTAAAAGAAAGCTTTATATAAAAAGAAAGAAAAATACATACAAATGGTCTCTCTGTATTAAGATGATACAATACAGGGTCGATTGCTTAAAAGAATATTGAATAAACAGCCTTATTCAAAAAGAATACAAATCAAAGCACTCCAGCACTTATATTCATGCAAACATCAAAGAAAAGAAACCATAGAACTTACTATCTGATCTATTTGTCCTTACACTTAGAAACAGAAGACTAGAAAGTAGAAACTACTTCTCCAAAGCTCAGAGAAAGCAGGCAGACAGACAAAAGACTCAGACACTAAATTCCCTCCACCCAAAGTTGAAAAAATCCGGTTTCCTGATTGGTCCTCTGGTCAGGTGCTTCAGGTGAAAGAGACATTAACCCTTAGCTATCTGTTTATGACACGCCCCCCAAATTGCAGACAGTGGGGAAGCTCACTGGCGGCGATTTCCTTCTAGAACTTGAAAATAAACAGATTAATACAACACATACACCTTTACATATACTCCTAAGTATATAACTAACAGACTTCTACATTTTAAGAACACTTTTTAACTACTGAATTCTGGGAAACTCTCACGGGAGAGTGCATCAGCTACTTTGTTAGAAGCTCCTGTGATGTGTTGAATTTCAAAATCAAAATCTTGGAGAGCTAAACTCCAACGAAGAAGTTTCTTGTTGTTCCCCTTGGCAGTATGAAGCCACTTTAGTGCAGCATGGTCAGTTTGTAGTTGGAACCGCCGTCCCCAAACATATGGGCGTAGCTTTTCCAGGGCGTACACAATGGCATAGTATTCCTGTTCACTGACTGACCAGTGACTTTCCCTCTCAGACAGTTTCTTGCTGAGAAACACGACAGGATGGAAGTTGTGATCTGTTGCTTCCTGCATGAGCACCGCTCCTATACCACGCTCAGATGCATCTGTGGTTACTAGGAATGGCTTGTCAAAATCCGGGGCCCTGAGCACAGGGTCAGACATGAGCGTTGCCTTCAGTTGGGTAAAGGCCTTTTGACACTCATCAGTCCACTTAACTGCATTTGGCTGGGTCTTTTTGGTCAGGTCGGTCAGTGGGGCAGCGATTTGGCTGTAGTGGGGTACAAATCGCCTGTAGTATCCGGCCAAGCCTAAGAAGGATTGGACCTGCTTCTTGGACCGTGGGACAGGCCACTTTTGGATAGCATCCACCTTGGCCTGTAGGGGGTTTATGGTTCCTCGACCCACCTGGTGACCCAGGTAAGTCACTCTGTTTTGGCCTATTTGACACTTTTTGGCCTTAACAGTTAGTCCTGCCTGCCTGATGCGCTCAAAGACCTTTTCCAGGTATAGTAGGTGTTCGGGCCAGGAGTCTGAAAAAATGGCCACATCATCGAGGTAGGCAACTGCAAATTCTCCCAGTCCAGCTAGTAGACCATCTACCAGCCTCTGGAAGGTGGCGGGTGCATTTCGAAGGCCGAAAGGAAGGACATTGAATTCATACACCCCCGCATGGGTGACGAATGCTGACCTCTCCTTGGCAGGTTCATCTAGCGGTACTTGCCAGTACCCCTTGGTTAAGTCTATTGTAGAGATGAACTGGGCACGTCCCAACTTTTCCAATAGCTCATCGGTACGTGGCATTGGATAGCTGTCCGGACGAGTTACAGCATTTAGCTTACGGTAGTCCACGCAAAAGCGTATTTCCCCATGTGGTTTGGGTACCAGAACCACTGGAGATGCCCATGCACTGGTAGATGGGCGGATTATACCCATGTGTAGCATGTTCTGGATCTCCCGTTCTATAGCAGCTTGGGCATGAGGAGACACTCGGTAGGGTGGGGTTCTGATTGGGTGAGCATTACCTGTATCAATGGAGTGGTATGCCCGTTCAGTCCGTCCTGATGTGGCTGAGAACAATGGGGCGAAGCTAGTGCACAGCTCCTTGATTTGTTGCCGCTGCAGACGTTCCAGGGTGGTTGAGAGGTTCACCTCTTCCACGCCACCGTCTTTTTTCCCGTTGTAGTAGACACCGTCAGGCCACTCAGCATCATCTCCCTGGACTGTAAACTGACAAACCTGTAAGTCTCTGGAATAAAAAGGCTTGAGAGAATTAACATGGTACACTTTAGGCTTTAGTGAGGAATTGGGAAATGCTATGAGGTAGTTTACAGCTCCCAGGCGCTCTTGGACCGTGAATGGCCCTTCCCATGATGCTTCCATCTTATGGGCCTGTTGCGCCTTCAAGACCATAACCTGGTCTCCTACTTTGAAGGAACGTTCTCTGGCATGTCTGTCATACCAGGCCTTTTGCTCTTCCTGAGCATCCTTTAGATTCTCTCTAGCAAGGGCTAAAGAGTGTCGGAGGGTGCTTTGTAGGTTGCTTACAAAGTCCAGAATGTTAGTTCCTGGAGAAGGCGTAAACCCCTCCCATTGCTGCTTCACCAACTGTAAGGGCTCCTTAACCTCGTGACCATACACAAGTTCAAATGGTGAAAACCCTAAACTGGGATGTGGTACAGCCCTGTAGGCAAACAGCAACTGCTGCAACACTAGGTCCCAATTATTGGAGAATTCGTTGATGAATTTTCGTATCATGGCCCCCAAAGTTCCATTGAACCTTTCCACCAGGCCATTGGTTTGATGGTGGTATGGGGTGGCAACCAAGTGATTCACCCCATGAGTTTCCCACAGTTTTTCCATGGTCCCTGCCAGGAAATTAGACCCTGAATCTGTAAGGATGTCGGAGGGCCAACCTACCCTGGCAAAAATGTCTGTTAGGGCCAGGCACACAGTGTTAGCCCTGGTGTTGCCTAGAGCTACTGCTTCCGGCCATCGGGTAGCAAAGTCCACTAAAGTCAGTACGTACTGCTTTCCTCTGGGCGTCTTTTTTGGGAAAGGGCCCAGAATATCCACAGCTACTCGCTGAAATGGGACCTCAATTATGGGGAGTGGCTGGAGAGGGGCCTTGACCTGGTCTTGAGGCTTTCCCACTCTTTGGCATACCTCACAAGACCGGACATACTTGGCAACGTCCTTGCCCATCCCCTCCCAGTGGAAGGACTTCCCCAACCGGTCTTTGGTTCTGTTCACCCCAGCATGGCCACTGGGATGATCATGGGCTAAGCTTAAGAGCTTCCCCCGGTACTTAGTTGGAACCACCAACTGTTTTTGCGGCTGCCATTCTTCCCGGTGTCCACCAGAAAGAATTTCCTTGTATAAAAGTCCTTGGTCTATAACAAACCGGGATCGATTAGAAGAGCTGAGAGGCGGTGGGGTGCTCCGTGCCGCCGCCCAAGCTTTCTGAAGGCTGTTATCCGCTTCCTGCTGAGCCTGGAACTGTTCCCTTGAGGCTGGGGTCATCAGTTCTTCCTCAGACTGTGGACTTGGTCCCTCTGGAAGCGATGTAGGTGATGGGTTTGTTTTCGTTGCTGGTGAACCGTTCTCCGCTGGTGCACCTGAGGGTCTTTCAGGCTCTGGCTGAGCCTTTTGGGTATGGCTGTCTTTGGCTTCTGCCAGTTCTGGCTCGCTGGCGCCCTCTGGCGTTGAGTTTGAAGATGTGGTTGCACTTGCTGGTGCGGGTTGCTGTTCCAGTTCCGGGCCTGGGACTGGAGGTGCTGTGGCTGTTTCAGTGGTTGGCGTGGAATCTGGGTCCACTACCTCTGTCTGGGTCTCTGGTAACCCAGACGGGGGTCTGTGGACGGTTCAGGAACAGGAATGGGTCTGGAAGCTTGCCTGGTTTGGCTACGTGTAACCATTCCCACTCTCTTGGCCCGCCTCACCTGGTTGGCCAAGTCTTCCCCCAGTAGCATGGGGATAGGATAATTGTCATAGACTGCAGAAGTCCACATTCCTGACCAGCCTTTGTACTGGACAGGCAGTTGAGCTGTAGGCAAGTCTACAGCTTGTGACATGAAGGGGTAAATTGTAACTTTGGCCTTTGGGTTGATGAATTTGGGGTCAACGAAGGATTGGTGGATAGCTGACACTTGTGCCCCCGTGTCTCTCCATGCAGTAACCTTCTTTCCGCCCACTCTCAAATTTTCCCTTCGCTCCAAGGGTATTTGAGAGGCATCCGGGCCTGGGGATCTTTGGGGTGATGGTGGTGTAATGAATTGCACTCGCATGGTGTTCTTGGGACAGTTGGCCTTGATATGTCCCAGTTCATTACACTTAAAGCATCTTCCATCTGATGGGTCACTGGGCCGAGGTGAGTTACTGGAGACTGGTGAGGTTGAAGGGTAGGGTATCTGTGGCTTTACTTGGGGGGTATGTGGGGTCTTTGGCTGTCCTCGGTTGTAGGGTTTATGGTCGGTGTGCCCCCTGGGGTATTCGTTCCCCTTGACTGTAGCTTTCTTGCTTTCTGCCACTTCCATCCATCTGGCTCCAATCTCCCCCGCCTCAGCGAGATCTTTTGGTTTTCTATCTTGTATGTACCGTGTGATGTCTTCAGGAACACCATCCAAGAACTGCTCCATTTGTATGAGGAGGTGCAGTTCTTCCAAGGTTTTAACATTGTGTCCTGATATCCAAGCCTCATAATTTTTCCCAACGTAGTAGGCGTGTTTGGGAAATGACACATCTGGTTTCCACTTTTGGGTTCTGAAACGCCGACGGGCATGATCCGGGGTGATCCCCATTCTGTATCTGGCCTTGGCTTGAAAAAGTTTATAATCGTTCATTTGCTGCTTAGGCATTTCAGCTGCCACCTCTGCTAAAGGTCCACTGAGCTGTGGCTTCAATTCTACCATGTACTGGTCTTCAGGGATGCTGTACCCAAGACAGGCTCTTTCAAAATTTTCCAAGAAGGCCTCGGTGTCATCACCTGCCTTGTAGGTGGGAAATTTTCTGTGCTGTGGAACAATCATTGGCGCAGGGTTGCTAGGGTTGGCTGTGTTTTGCTTAGCCTTTTCTAATTCCATGGCCTGTCGGTGGGTTTCTCTCAGGAGTTCCAGCTGTTTTT
Source organism: Gopherus flavomarginatus (assembly GCF_025201925.1). NCBI lineage: Eukaryota > Metazoa > Chordata > Testudines > Testudinidae > Gopherus > Gopherus flavomarginatus. The sequence continues at coordinate 152,076,493 of NC_066621.1, read as the reverse complement.
GGTGGTCTGCACCTTTGGCTTCTTGTTCTCTTTTGCAGGCTGCCTCTCTTTCTCTTTCTCTTAGTTCCATCTCTTTTTGTTTTATTTCCAGTTGTCGCCTGTGTTCAGCTTCTTTGAATTGTTCTTCTGCCTCAATTTTCGCCTTAGAAGTCATGGTTCCTGTTTTCTTGTGTTGGGGTGCCCTCCGGTGTTTATTTTCTGAACTGCAGGCTCTGTTGCCTCCTGGGGTCTGCCTAGCAATAATGCTTTTGCCCTTTAGCTAATCTTTTCAATGTTAAGTAAACTAGAAAAACCACTTTATTTGCATGTATATAGTGCTGGTAATGACTCTCAATGGGAGTGCTATTGTCACAAAAGACTTATTTGTCACAGCTTAATGGTACCTTGCTTAATATGCAAGCCAAAAACTGCCAGAGAGAGCAGAGAAAAAAAAATTCTCTCTGGTTCCCTTTTAAAACCAAACTGTTTCTCTCTGCTAAAAAGCCCCTAGCAGAGAAAAGAAAAATATAATATTCCTACTGGCTTCTGGATTCTACCTTTCCCAACGCTGCACACCATGTTATAACCTTAGTCCCAGATTTGGACCTTAGCGTCCAAAATATGGGGGTTAGCATGAAAACCTTCAAGCTTAGTTACCAGCTTGGAGTTGGTACTGCTGCCACCACCCAAAAAATTAGAGTGTTTTGGGGCACTCTGGTCCCCCTGAAAAACCTTCCCTGGGGACCCCAAAACCCAAGTCCCTTGAGTCTCACAACCAAGGGAAATAATCCTTTTTCCCTTCCCCCCTCCAGGTGCTCCTGGGGAGATACACAGACACAAGCTCTGTGAATCTAAACAGAGGGACTACCCCGCTCCGTTCCCAGTCCTGGAAACCAGAATTACCGAGTTAATCTCTCTTCCCCCCCTCACCCAGAGGGTATGCAAAGTCAGGCGAACAAATTCAACACACACAGACCTCCCTCTGACTTCTTCCTCCCACCAATTCCCTGGTGAGTACAGACTCAATTTCCCTGAATTTTCCCAGTAAAGAAAAACTTCAACAGGTCTTAAAAGAAAGCTTTATATAAGAAAGAAAGAAAAATACATACAAATGGTCTCTTTGTATTAAGGTGACAAATACAGGGTCAATTGCTTAAAAGAATATTGAATAAACAGCCTTATTCAAAAAGAATACAAATCAAAGCACTCCAGCAACTATATTCATGTAAATACAAAAGAAACAAACTCTTTGGTACTCACAACTTGGAAACAGAAGATTAGAAAGCAGAAATTACTTCTCGAAGCTGGGAGAGAGGCAGGTAGACAGACACAGACTCAGACACAAACTTTCCTCCGCCCAGAGTTGAAAAAAAATCCGGTTTCCTGATTGGTCCTCTGGTCAGGTGCTTCAGGTGAAAGAGACATTAACCCTTAGCTATCTGTTTATGACAACCCCTCACAGCCAGACCTGCTACACATACACGTACACACGCTCACATGCGCGCACACACACACACACACAGCGCCAGACTTGCAACACACACACAGACGCTCGCACACACTCAAAGAGCCAGACCTGCTACACACACACATACGTGCATACACACACAGAAAGAGCCAGACCTGCTACACACACACACACAGAGCCAGTCCTGCTACTCACATACACACTGCACACAAACACACACATGGAGCCAGACCTGCTACACACACACACGCGCGCAAACACGAGTACACACACACAAACACACAGAGCCAGACCTGCTACACATATGCACGCACACGCGCACACACACACTCACACAGCCAGAACTGCTACACACGCGCACACACTGTCACATGCGCAGACACACACACACAGAGCCAGACCTGCTACACACACGTACAGTGCCAGACCTGAAACTCTCTCTCTCACACACACACACACATAGAGACCAAGACCTACTACACATACACACACACGCACTCACACACACACTCAGAGCCAGACCTGCTAAACACACACACGTGCACACACAGCTAGCCCTGCTACACACACACACACAAAAGCACACACACACGCACTCACAGAGCCAGATCTGCTACACACACAGAGACTGCACACACACACACACACACACACAGACCTGCTACTCACACACACACAGACACACGTGGACGCATGCACACACAGAGCCAGACCAGCTGCACACAACACACGCACACATGCGCACACACACATACACACAGAGAGCCACAGCTGCTTGACACACACACATGCACAGAACGAGACCTGCTGCACACACATATGCGCACATACAGAAAACCAGACCGTCTACATACATACACACACACAGAGCCAGACCTGCAACACACACACACGCGTACACAGGCGCACACACACAGAGCCAGACCTGGTACACATACACACACACACGCATACACACGCACACAGAGCCAGACCTGATACACAGACACATGCACACACGTACACACACACAGTCAGACCTGCTAAACACACAAGCACACGCACATGTGCAAACACACACAGAGCCACATCTGCTACACACACACACGCTCACATGTGCACACACAGAGCCAGACCTGCTACACACCCACACAGCCAGACCTGATACACAGACACATGCACACACGTGCACACACACAGTCAGACTTACTAGACACACAAACACATGCACACAGAGAGCCAGACCTGCCACACACACACGCGCGCACACACACAGAGCCAGACCTGCCACACACACACGCGCACACACACACAGAGCCAGACCTGCTACACACACACATGCTTGCACACACGCATACAGGGAGCCACACCTGCTACAAAACACGCACACATTCACACACAGAGCCAGACCTGCTACACACACACGCTCACGCACGCGCACACAGACAGCACCAGACCTGCAACACACACACGCACATACACGGACACACACACACAGCCAGACCTGCTACACACACACACACACAGCTAGACCTGCTACACACACACACACACGCGCACAAACACACGAGTGCGCACACACGTGCACACAGAGAAACACAGAGCTAGACCTGCTACACACACACAGACACACGCGCACACACACGAGTGCGCACACATGTGCACACAGAGTAACACAGAGCCAGACCTGCTAGACGCACATACACACGCAACCAAACCTGCTAAACACACACACTCGCACACACACATGCGCGCACACACACACAGGGACAGACCTGCTACACACAGAGCCAGACCTGCTACGCACACACACACAGTGCCAGACCTGCTACACACACACATACACACACACAGAGCCAGACCTGCAAAACACACTGCACGCACACACGCACACAGAGCCAGACCTGCTAGACACACGCGCATACACACACATAGAAAGAGCCAGATCTGCAACACACACGTGCACACACACACACCATGGATTCACCCCAGAGGTGGCTACATCTTAGCACAGGGGCATTAACCCCTCACACAGACCCTTTGTCATGGGGCTTGGGATACTTCTGGACCCATGCTGCACTCAGTGAACTCCTCATCCCGGGCCAGCTGGAGAAAAGAAAAGGGTCCAGCCAACTCTCCCGTTATCAGCTGGGAACCAATGATCCCCCAAACATGGGGAGGCCTCCAGCTTTGATGAGTATTAAAGATGTGGCTGGTCTCTTTCATCAGCAAACATTTGAACAGAGATAAAGCGGGGAAGAAATGGTTCTCAAAGGAGAGGGGAAAGATCAACACAGGAAATTTAACCCCCTGCAACCTCCAGGATGGAGAATGATTCAGGGCAACAGCTTTCCCCCAAGCAAGGAGAAGTTGCTGGGATTGAGAAACACAGGGAACAGCCCCAAACATGAGAGGATTTTTAATTGAGATTTGAAAATAACATAGAAATGAAAGAGACAGGCTGGAAAGCTGAGAGATTTTGGCTCTATTTTTGCAATTAATAGAGAGAAAAGTGGAAAATCAAAGGGATTTTACATCAGATATGCAGTAAAATCTCAGTGTTTCACATCAATGTTTGATAAATCAAGAGAGAGGAAATGGGCACCATTTGCAAACATTTTATATCCATGTTTAAGAAGCTGAGGAAAGGTGTAAATCTGAGATTTTCTTGCTATTTTATAATTAGAGAGAGAAGGGAAAATCTCAGGGCAGATTCAATTAGAAACAAACAAGCAGAGAGAAGTGGGGCAAACGTTTAGGGTATTTTATATCCACCTCTGAGATCTGCAGAGACAACGTGTCACAAACTAAGCAACTGAAGGTGGAAAATCAGAATCATGGAGAGACGGGGGGGGATCAGGGGAGACGAGAGAATAGATCATTGCGCGGGGGGGGGGGGGGGAGGGGGCGAATCTCCCTGGATTTTATAGCCCGTGTGAGACACTGAGGCCTTGTCTACACCACAAAGTTGCAGCGCTGGTGAGGGGGTTACAGCGCTGCAACTTAGGAGGTGTACACATCTGCAGGGCATTACCAGCGCTGCAACTCCCTGTTTGCAGCGCTGGCCGTACACCCGGTCAAACCTCGGGTGTAGAGGATCCAGCGCTGGTCATCCAGCGCTGGTCATCAGGTGTAGACACTCACCAGCGTTTTTCTTGACCTCCGTGGAATAAGCAGGTATCCCAGCAAACCTGAGGAAGCCTCTCTGGTAATCAAGCAGGTATCCTTCCCCGCGGTTTGCTCTCGCGTTCCCCGAACCCCCCCGCAAGCAGGTCTCCTTCCCCGCGGTGTGCTCCGGCGTTCCCCGAACCCCCCCGCAATCAGGTCTCCTTCCCCGCGGTTTGCTCTCGCGTACCCCGAACCCCCCTGCAAGCAGGTCTCCTTCCCCGCGGTTTGCAGGGGGGTTCGGGGAACGCGAGAGCAAACCGCGGGGAAGGAGACCTGCTTGCAGGGGGGTTCGGGGAACGCGAGAGCAAACCGCGGGGAAGGAGACCTGCTTGCAGGGGGGTTCGGGGAACGCGAGAGCAAACCGCGGGGAAGGAGACCTGCTTGCGGGGGGGTCCGGGGAACGCGAGAGCAAACCGCGGGGAAGGAGACCTGCTTGCGGGGGGGTCCGGGGAACGCGAGAGCAAACCGCGGGGAAGGAGACCTGCTTGCGGGGGGGTTCGGGGAACGCGAGAGCAAACCGCGGGGAAGGAGACCTGCTTGCGGGGGGGTTCGGGGAACGCGAGAGCAAACCGCGGGGAAGGAGACCTGCTTGCGGGGGGGTTCGGGGAACGCGAGAGCAAACCGCGGGGAAGGAGACCTGCTTGCGGGGGGGTTCGGGGAACGCCGGAGCAAACCGCGGGGAAGGAGACCTGCTTGCGGGGGGGTTCGGGGAACGCCGGAGCAAACCGCGGGGAAGGACACCTGTGTGCGGGGGGGGGTTCGGGGAACACCGGAGCAAACCGCGGGGAAGGACACCTGTGTGCGGGGGGGGGGTTCGGGGAACACCGGAGCAAACCGCGGGGAAGGACACCTGTTTGCGGGGGGGGAGGGTTCGGGGAACACCGGAGCAAACCGCGGGGAAGGAGATCTGCTTGCAGGGGGGTTCGGGGAACACCGGAGCAAACCGCAGGGAAGGAGACCTGCTTGCAGGGGGGTTCGGGGAACACCGGAGCAAACCGCAGGGAAGGAGACCTGCTTGCAGGGGGGTTCGGGGAACACCGGAGCAAACCGCGGGGAAGGAGACCTGCTTGCAGAGGGGTTCGGGGAACACCGGAGCAAACCGCGGGGAAGGAGACCTGCTTGCAGGGGGGTTCGGGGAACACCGGAGCAAACCGCGGGGAAGGAGACCTGCTTGCAGGGGGGTTCGGGGAACACCGGAGCAAACCGCGGGGAAGGAGACCTGCTTGCAGGGGGGTTCGGGGAACACCGGAGCAAACCGCGGGGAAGGAGACCTGCTTGCAGGGGGGTTCGGGGAACGCGAGAGCAAACCGCGGGGAAGGAGACCTGCTTGCAGGGGGGTTCGGGGAACGCGAGAGCAAACCGCGGGGAAGGAGACCTGCTTGCAGGGGGGTTCGGGGAACGCGAGAGCAAACCGCGGGGAAGGAGACCTGCTTGCAGGGGGGTTCGGGGAACGCGAGAGCAAACCGCGGGGAAGGAGACCTGCTTGCAGGGGGGTTCGGGGAACGCGAGAGCAAACCGCGGGGAACGAGACCTGCTTGCAGGGGGGTTCGGGGAACGCGAGAGCAAACCGCGGGGAAGGAGACCTGCTTGCAGGGGGGTTCGGGGAACGCGAGAGCAAACCGCGGGGAAGGAGACCTGCTTGCAGGGGGGTTCGGGGAACGCGAGAGCAAACCGCGGGGAAGGAGACCTGCTTGCAGGGGGGTTCGGGGAACGCGAGAGCAAACCGCGGGGAAGGAGACCTGCTTGCAGGGGGGTTCGGGGAACGCGAGAGCAAACCGCGGGGAAGGAGACCTGCTTGCAGGGGGGTTCGGGGAACGCGAGAGCAAACCGCGGGGAAGGAGACCTGCTTGCAGGGGGGTTCGGGGAACGCGAGAGCAAACCGCGGGGAAGGAGACCTGCTTGCAGGGGGGTTCGGGGAACGCGAGAGCAAACCGCGGGGAAGGAGACCTGCTTGCAGGGGGGTTCGGGGAACGCGAGAGCAAACCGCGGGGAAGGAGACCTGCTTGCAGGGGGGTTCGGGGAACGCGAGAGCAAACCGCGGGGAAGGAGACCTGCTTGCAGGGGGGTTCGGGGAACGCGAGAGCAAACCGCGGGGAAGGAGACCTGCTTGCAGGGGGGTTCGGGGAACGCGAGAGCAAACCGCGGGGAAGGAGACCTGCTTGCAGGGGGGTTCGGGGAACGCGAGAGCAAACCGCGGGGAAGGAGACCTGCTTGCAGGGGGGTTCGGGGAACGCGAGAGCAAACCGCGGGGAAGGAGACCTGCTTGCAGGGGGGTTCGGGGAACACCGGAGCAAACCGCAGGGAAGGAGACCTGCTTGCAGAGGGGTTCGGGGAACACCGGAGCAAACCGCGGGGAAGGAGACCTGCTTGCAGGGGGGTTCGGGGAACACCGGAGCAAACCGCGGGGAAGGAGACCTGCTTGCAGGGGGGTTCGGGGAACACCGGAGCAAACCGCGGGGAAGGAGACCTGCTTGCAGGGGGGTTCGGGGAACACCGGAGCAAACCGCGGGGAAGGAGACCTGCTTGCAGGGGGGTTCGGGGAACGCGAGAGCAAACCGCGGGGAAGGAGACCTGCTTGCAGGGGGGTTCGGGGAACGCGAGAGCAAACCGCGGGGAAGGAGACCTGCTTGCAGGGGGGTTCGGGGAACGCGAGAGCAAACCGCGGGGAAGGAGACCTGCTTGCAGGGGGGTTCGGGGAACGCGAGAGCAAACCGCGGGGAAGGAGACCTGCTTGCAGGGGGGTTCGGGGAACGCGAGAGCAAACCGCGGGGAAGGAGACCTGCTTGCAGGGGGGTTCGGGGAACGCGAGAGCAAACCGCGGGGAAGGAGACCTGCTTGCAGGGGGGTTCGGGGAACGCGAGAGCAAACCGCGGGGAAGGAGACCTGCTTGCAGGGGGGTTCGGGGAACGCGAGAGCAAACCGCGGGGAAGGAGACCTGCTTGCAGGGGGGTTCGGGGAACGCGAGAGCAAACCGCGGGGAAGGAGACCTGCTTGCAGGGGGGTTCGGGGAACGCGAGAGCAAACCGCGGGGAAGGAGACCTGCTTGCAGGGGGGTTCGGGGAACGCGAGAGCAAACCGCGGGGAAGGAGACCTGCTTGCAGGGGGGTTCGGGGAACGCGAGAGCAAACCGCGGGGAAGGAGACCTGCTTGCAGGGGGGTTCGGGGAACGCGAGAGCAAACCGCGGGGAAGGAGACCTGCTTGCAGGGGGGTTCGGGGAACGCGAGAGCAAACCGCGGGGAAGGAGACCTGCTTGCAGGGGGGTTCGGGGAACGCGAGAGCAAACCGCGGGGAAGGAGACCTGCTTGCAGGGGGGTTCGGGGAACGCGAGAGCAAACCGCGGGGAAGGAGACCTGCTTGCAGGGGGGTTCGGGGAACGCGAGAGCAAACCGCGGGGAAGGAGACCTGCTTGCAGGGGGGTTCGGGGAACGCGAGAGCAAACCGCGGGGAAGGAGACCTGCTTGCAGGGGGGTTCGGGGAACGCGAGAGCAAACCGCGGGGAAGGAGACCTGCTTGCAGGGGGGTTCGGGGAACGCGAGAGCAAACCGCGGGGAAGGAGACCTGCTTGCAGGGGGGTTCGGGGAACGCGAGAGCAAACCGCGGGGAAGGAGACCTGCTTGCAGGGGGGTTCGGGGAACGCGAGAGCAAACCGCGGGGAAGGAGACCTGCTTGCAGGGGGGTTCGGGGAACGCGAGAGCAAACCGCGGGGAAGGAGACCTGCTTGCAGCGGGGTTCGGGGAACGCGAGAGCAAACCGCGGGGAAGGAGACCTGCTTGCAGGGGGGTTCGGGGAACGCGAGAGCAAACCGCGGGGAAGGAGACCTGCTTGCAGGGGGGTTCGGGGAACGCGAGAGCAAACCGCGGGGAAGGAGACCTGCTTGCAGGGGGGTTCGGGGAACGCGAGAGCAAACCGCGGGGAAGGAGACCTGCTTGCAGGGGGGTTCGGGGAACGCGAGAGCAAACCGCGGGGAAGGAGACCTGCTTGCAGGGGGGTTCGGGGAACGCGAGAGCAAACCGCGGGGAAGGAGACCTGCTTGCAGGGGGGTTCGGGGAACGCGAGAGCAAACCGCGGGGAAGGAGACCTGCTTGCAGGGGGGTTCGGGGAACGCGAGAGCAAACCGCGGGGAAGGAGACCTGCTTGCAGGGGGGTTCGGGGAACGCGAGAGCAAACCGCGGGGAAGGAGACCTGCTTGCAGGGGGGTTCGGGGAACGCGAGAGCAAACCGCGGGGAAGGAGACCTGCTTGCAGGGGGGTTCGGGGAACGCGAGAGCAAACCGCGGGGAAGGAGACCTGCTTGCAGGGGGGTTCGGGGAACGCGAGAGCACACCGCGGGGAAGGAGACCTGCTTCCCCGCGGTTTGCTCTCGCGTACCCCGAACCCCCCTGCAAGCCGCCCAACAGCGCTGCAGCGTGGCCACATCTAACACCACTTGCAGCGCTGGTTGCTGTAAGTGTGGCCACTCTGCAGCGCTGGCCCTATACAGCTGTACTAATACAGCTGTAACAACCAGCGCTGCAAAACTGTAGATGTAGACACACCCTGAGAGAGAAAAGGGGCAAAACTAGAGAGAATTTGTACTGGGGTGAGAGGCAAGTGGACAAACAGGGACAGGAACCAATTAACTCCCCCCCCCCCCCCCCGGAATTTCCTGACTGCCCAGAGACAATTCAAACCCCGCCCCCTCCCCCCGCGTGCCACTGGCCTCCCCTCCCCGCCCGACACCCCCCTCCCCACAGGGCCCCCCCGCCGGGCCCCGGGCTCCCCCCACATCCCAGCGGGGCCGGGGCGGATCCTGCTGCAGCTCCACTGGGGCTGAGGCGGCTCCGAGGCTGCTCCCAGGTCCCCGGGGCAGAGTCACTTTCCCGCCCCCCTCGGGGTCTCTCACTCCCCGGGGGCTCCAGGCCGGGGCTGGGGCCCAGCTGGAGAAAGCCCCCCCCTCTCCGGCCGGCCCCCCCAGCACAGACCCGGGCAGCAGCAGCGGCTCAGCCCAGACCCGGCTCACACTGAGGAGGCAGCAATAGCAGCTTTGTTCTCCCCCTCCAGTGGGGCTGGTACGGAGCATGCGCGATTTCACACGCTTCCATTCCCTGGGCAGAGGAGGGCGGAAGTGCCCCCGGGGCAGGCTGGGAGATGTAGTTGCTGACTCTCCCAGAGCGGAAGTGACGTCATGGGGAGGTGGAATAGGGCTGCGAAAGAGCGTTGGTCGCTGCGGATCGGTCTGGCTCGCGCGGGGCCGAAGAAGGGTTTGTGCCGTTGGAGCTCTACGCATGCGCAGATCGCGGCGGGAGAGCCCTTCTTTAACCCCCACGCTCGTGCCTGTCCCGCCCCGCCCCGCCCTCCCGCTGGAGCCGCCCCGGGCTCTGCCCGCCCTGCTGCAGAGCTGCAGCCTCCAGGTCCCGGAGCGAGCTCCGGGGCTGGGCCGGGCGGTGACTCTGCCCTAGTGTCGGGGGGGACCCGGCATCTCGCAGCGCCGGGATCTGCTCCGGGGGGGGTCAGCGCCCGCGGGGGGCTCGGAGCTGCTGTCCCCGCAGGAGCCCTGCGTGGGGCCGGGCGGGGGCTGGCGGGGTTATGAGACCGGGCTGGGGGGGGCTGGGAAATGTCTGTGCAGCCCGGACATGACCGGGGGGGAGGTGGGGGAGAAGAGCAGGTGACCCCCGAGGAGCGGGGAGAGAAGAGGGGGGCTGAGATCCCCTCGGATTTACCGCTGCCCCCTCCCGTGGGGACCCCCCTCTTCTCCTGTCCTGCCCCCTTTCTCCCTAGAGAGCAACGAGCAACACCCAGGGTGACCCCCCTTCCCTCAAATCCCTGAGAAGTTCCCTGTTCCCCTCCCCCCATTGTGCCCCATTTTCTCTCCCCTTTGCCAATGGCCAGTTCAGATCTCAGGTTTGGGGTGTTTCCCCCCAGTTTCACCTGCAGTGATTTGCTTTTGTGTAGGTGGGAAATTGTTCCCCCGAGTGATTTCTGAACTGGGCAGAGGATTAATGGGCAGAGGCTTGGGGGCCCTGAGACAGGGACACCTCTGGGCTGGGGGGTGCCCCTCTCTATTGGCAACAGGATGTGGGAAGGCCCAGGAAGGGGAGAGAGGAGCAAGTGTCCCCCATGGAGATGGCCTAGCCCCAGGTTTCCGGGGCCCAGTGACTTCCAGTCCCCCACCCCGCCCAACCCAGAAGCCCCCGTCCCCCTCCACACGCACCCCCTCCCACAACTGCTAGTCCAGGGGTAGGCAACCTATGGCACCTGTGCTGAATTTCAGTGGCACTCACACTGCCTGGGTCCTGGCCACCGTTCTGGGGGGCTCTGCATTTTAATGTAATTTTAAATGAAGTTTCTTAAACATTTTAAAAACCTTATTTACTTTATATGCAACAGTAGTTTAGTTCTATATTATAGACTTACATAAAAAGACTGTCTAAAAACATGAAAATGTGTTACTGGCAAGCAAAACCTTAAATTAGAGTGAATAAATGAAGACTCGGTACAGCACTTCTGAAAGGTTGCTGACCCCTGTGCTAGTCACATTCCCAGACCCCACTGCCAGCCCATCCCCACAGCCAGTGACCTCACTCCAGCCCCAGTCCTCTCCTTTGTGAAGGCCACATCACCCAGAGCTCCCTGCTGTCCATCTGAACGTGAGGCAAGAAGAATCCATCCCATTCTGTCGTTGATTCGATATCCCTGTATAATCCCCTCCAATTTCCTCTCTTTTCTCTTGAGTGGTTGAATGGTGACATAAAATCTCCCCACATGATGCTTGTCACTTATATTGGCAAATATTTAGTTTGTGCCCCATTTTCTCCTCATTTCTGAAATCCTGATATTGAATTCTCAAAAATCTTCCCAGTTTTCTCTCCAGGTGTCTGACTGAGACCAGGGCTCCTATCGTACTGAGCATGGCCCTGTTCTGCCAGGCGCTGCAGAGACCCCAGGTGAGATCCTGCCCCCACATTTTGCCAGATGCTTCAGGGACCCCAAACAAAATGAGGGATCCTGTAATGCCGGGAGTTGCAGAATCGCCAACTGAGGTCAGGTAAAGGGGCTGTTTAATTGCAGTGTAGATGTCTGGGCTCAGGCTGGAGCCAGGCTGTAGGACCCTGCGAGGTGGGAGGGTGCCAGACCTTGGGCTGCAGTTCCAGCGGGAACATGGACACCACAATTAAACAGCCCCACAGCCTGAGCCGTGTGAGCCCAAGTCAGCGGGCACGGGCCAGCCGCCGGTGTCTGACTGCAGTGTCGACATGCCCACAGGGACAGAGAGGCCTTACCACAAAAAGCTCAAAAGCTAAATAGGCCAATGGTGGGATGCGACTCTCCATTTTACAGATGGGGAAACTGAAGCTCAGAGAGCTGAAGTAATTTGCTTCTTTGCATGGAGAATCTGGGGCAAAACTGGGAAGCGAACCCAGATTGTTTGAATTCTTGCCTCTCCCTTTAACCCGAAGCCCAGTGTGTGTGTTTACAGTGTTGTTTTGGTCTGTGTTTGCCTTGCATTGGCTTCCAAGGGAGTCTGTGGAATTTCCTTCACTGGAGGTGTTTAAGACCAGGTTAGAGATACACCAGTCTGGGAATGTCTAGGGATGCTTGGTCCTGCCTCAGCACAGAGGGCTGGAGTAGACGACCTCTCAAGATCCCTTCCAGGCCTACATTGAAATAATTCTCTTTTGTGCTGTGCCTTGTTCTACACTGAGCCGTTTTGCATGGTGCCATTTGGAACTGGGATTGCACCATGTTGTGTTGCATAGTTTTATGGTGCATTGTTTTGCCTCAGCTTGTTTGGTGCCTGTGTTGTGTTGGTTTGAGTTAAGCTCTTTTCCATTGTGTACTTTGCCCTAGGCTGTGTTGTTTTGCATTGTGTTGCTTTCTTTTCCTTTGTATTGTCATTTTATGCTGTGGAGTGTATTTTTTTGTTGTTGTTTTTCTGAATTGCCTAACATTATGTTGTGGTGGTCTTGTTTTTTTTTCTGTATGGTTTGTTTTTATACGTATATATTTCATGGCATCCTAGAAATGTAGAGCTGGACAGGAGCTCAAGCTGTCGTCAAGTTCAGCTCTCTCTACTGAGGCAGAATCAAGTATATGTAGATAATTTCTGACAGAGGTTTGTCCTACCTTTTCTTAAAAACCTCTAGGGAAAGAGACTCCACAGCCACCCTTGTGAGACTATTCCAGAGCTGAACTGCCTTAGCTCTGGTGACACGCGCACAGATTTTAGTGGTGAGCAGCTCTGGAGAGAGAGGAGACCCCAGTGAGTGGACAGCTGGGTAAAGAGACTAAAGTTGGGAGGAGAAACACTGACGTGTCCAAGGTCACCCAGGCTGTCCGTGATGGAGCTAGAAATAGATCCCAGTTCTAGTACCACTGTACTGCTGTTTTGGGCACTGAAGGTCTCTGCCACACTGGTGTTTTTAGGCACTGATGAAAATCCTTAGTATAGACAGAATTTACACTAGTGCACTCTGATTGGCACCGGTGCACCATGTCCCGGTTTGAAGCTTTGAGGTTGGGGGGGGACAGTAACCTTACTGAGGCCTGGGTGTGGCTGACCAGTGCAGCTGGTAAGGGAGGGGCAGCAGTGAGTGCTGGAGGTATGAGCCAGGAACACAACCCCACAGGGCTGGATACTGACTTGTCCTGACCCAGAGGACAGACCCAGGCTGTGTAGGGATTGCAGCTCTGCCAAAACAGCCTGTGCATCCATGGACAAACCACCTTTTCCTGCAGCCTAATACCATGGGGTCTGGGGACCTTTCCAAGCTGCAGGAGATGGGGCACTGGAGTTACTGGGGTCTGTTCCGGGGTCTGTCACTGACCTGCTTGGTGGCCTTGGGGAAGGCACAGCCCCTCTCTGCTTTCCTCTTACTGACTGTGTACTGTAGGATTGTGATCTCTGTGGGACAAGGATGGTCCCACTCTATCTGTGCAGTGTTCATCACAATGGAGGGGTTGATCTCAGTCAGAGTCTCTGCCATGAGCTGCACTATGCGGCCCTGATCTCCTTCAGTGTCTGTGCAGCGCAAAGCACAGTTTATAGACTCACAGACTTTAAGGCCAGAAGGTAGAGGTGTATTTCAGATGAGGTCTCATCAGTGCCTTGTATAACAGCACTAACCCTTTCATGTGTCTACTGGAAATACCTCGCCTGATGCATCTTAGGACTGCATTAACCTATTTCACGGCTGCATTGTATTGGCAGCTCATAATTATCCTGTGATCAACCAATGCACATTGGTCTGTCTCCTCCTCTGTCACTTGAATTGATACATTCCCAGCTTATTGCAAAATTATGCACTTGGGGACTAACAACTAGAATTTGTGCACTATTAATTTTCATCCCATTTCTATTACTCCAGCTTTCAAGGACATGCAGATTTTCTTGTATGATTTTCCTGCCCTCCTCCATACTGGCAATCCCGCCCTGCTTTGTGTCCCACTCCCACTTCTTATGCCAAGATCACTAATAAAAGTGTTGAGTAAGATTGGTCTCAAGACTGATCTGAGGAACTCCACTAGTAACTCCCTCCAGCCTGACAACTCACCGTTCAATATGACCCCCTTGTAGCCTCCCATTTAACCAATTCTTTATTGACCTTTCGGTTCTCATATTAATCCCCATCTTCTCCAATTTAACGAATAGTTTCCCATGTGGAACTGTATCAAAAACCTTTCTGACATCCAGATCATGTTTCTGTGGCACGATCTACCTTTTGTAAGACCATGTTTTATATATTTATAGTGCTGAAGGCTGAGAGGAAGTGTTAGCAATAGGCTGAGACTGGCCATGTGGAGGTTGGGGTGGGGATGGCAGACAGTGGGGAGGTGGGGAGGATGCGGCACTGGAGGGGAATGTGTTTTGTAGGAGTCCATGTCTCTGCTCCCTGTGGCTGTGGTGCATTCTGTACCAAAGCAGCATGTAAGCAGAGCAGACGCACACAACGTAGCTCTGCCTGGAACATGCAGCGTTCACTGCCAGACGGGCTGGGCGATTTTTCAGGGACCCAGCTTGATATGCCTGGTTGGGGTGAGTTCAGTTGGATGGGGGTCTGGGGCTCTGATAGTTTGCGATGTTCCTTTTTGCATAGTCAGTTCTTTCCATTTATTGTTTTACCCCTACCTATGCCCGATGCCGCTCCCGTCTTAACTTGCTTTGGTTATTTCACTTCCAGTTTTTAAATGGGATCTAAGAATTGCAATGCTGAATGAAAGATAAACAGAACCATTTGAATGTTGGCCCAGAGCTGGTAGAACTTTACCTAGTGACGGTCGGCTGTAATGACCGGGTTCCCTATAGCATTTTCTGGTGGGGTGGATAAAGCAACGTGAAAGAGCCAAATGCGCGTTTTAGGGCGAAAGGGCTCGTCAGGTGTTTGCTCTCTAAGGAACATGTCACGGCCAGGGCTTGCAGTCTTTCAGGAGAGGTGTACTGGATTGTATTTAGGAATCTCAAAATAAAAGCTTAAGATGGCTGGTTCACAATATCCAATGAAATCTTGCAAACAATTATACAAATGGACCCTACTGCTGTTAAAACAACATGATATTAATACTAATTCAAAATTGACATTAAAATTATGAGAGAAACGCATGAGAAAGGAACTGACACCTACTTACCATTTCTGAATGCCTAAAATTTTGACACTCCCTCACACCATCTTTTTTTAAAAGTGATGCACAGCCCAGGGTTTGGCTACACTTGCAGCTGTACAGCGCTGGGAGTTAGAACTATCTTCGTACAGCTGTGTAGGGAAAGCGCTGCAGTGTGACCACATTGAGAGCTATCAGCGCTGCCGTCTGGCCACATTTGCAGCAGTGTTGGGAGTGGTGCATTGTGGGCAGCTATTCCAGCATTCAAGTGGCTGCAAGGTGCTTTTCAAAAGAGGAGGGTGGGTGGGGGAGACAGAGAGAGTGGATTTTTGGAGCTGACACTGTGTCAATTCCCTGCCTTGCAAGTTCTAAGGACTTGAAGATACACAGCATCAATCTTCAATCATTTTAAAAGTTGCGACCCCTTCCCCCACCCCTCTCTCATTCACTAAATGCAAATAGCCTTCAGAGTAGATACATAGAGCTGAAACACCCCTATGGGAGCTCAGCAAGGGATTTCACCATGGGGAGAGACAATCCATCCATAAACTTCCAGATAAGCCTGCTACCCCTAGTCCTGTGCTTAGCCTGCTCTAGTCATTCTTCTTCTCTTTCTTTGAGGAGATTTATCTTCCTGGGGTGTGCAGAGAGGAATCAGTCTCTGTGGTCCCTCAAATGCAGTGACTATGGCTGGCCATTTGGCAGGGCTTCATTGGGGAAAGGTTTTGTGCCTCCACCAGCATCAGCACCAGCACAAGGGCAAGTTGCAATGTGGTCTTAAGCAAAGCTGTTAATTAGACAAACTTGTGTTCAGTTACTGGTAATAGTTGAAGGCCTGATCCTGCAAATGCACAGGTGAGGAACTTTACTCTTGTGAGTAGTCCCACTGAAAGTCAGTGGACTCACTCACGCATGGTACTAAGCACTCTGCCCCTAGGCTTTAGTGACTATAATGTCCTAAGTGGGCCATAAGCCTGAGCCTTCCAGAAAGTCACTCTCGGCCTTAGGGGGGAAAGGACTAGCTCTTCTGTTTTTAGAACTAGAGGTCACCAAATTAATAGGCAGCAGGTTTAAAACAAACAAAAGGAAGCATTTCTTCACACAGTCAATCTGTGGAACTCTTAGCCATGGGATGTTGTGAAGGTGAAGACTAAAGAAAGGAAAGAATAGAATAAGGACAGTGCACTTCAAAAAAAGCAGATGTCAACAAACTCAGAATGTGTAGGGAAGAAAATGGGGTGGGAAGAAACATTAAGAGAAGTAGGAGTTCAGGAGAGCTGAGAGTTTCTCAAGGAGACAGTATTAAAGGCACAATGGCAAACTATCCTGATGCACACAACGCACAGTCCCTCTTTGCCAGAGGATGTTGTGAAGGCCAAGACTATAACAGGGTTCAGAAAAGAACTAGATAAATTCCTGGAGGATAGATCCATCAATGGCTATTAGCCAGGATGGGGAGGGATGGTGTCCCTACCCTCTGTTTGCCAGAAGCTGGGAATGGGCAACAGGGGATGAATCACTTGATGATTACCTGTTCTGTTCATTCCCTCTGAAGCACCTGGCATTGGCCACTGTTGGAAGACAGGATACTGGGCTACATGGTCCTTTGGTCTGACCAAGTGTGGTCATTCTTATGTTCTTTTCTCTGGCATAGCCTTGGCCTACATTTAAAATTTAGTTCAACTTAGATCTCATAGAAGTGTGAATTTTTCACACCACATAGCACTGTAATTAAGCCAATCTAGAGCCTGGTGTAGACACGGCTAGGTCGACAGAATAATTCTTTCAGTAACGTAGCTGCCACCACACTGGGAGGAGGTTTACTAGAGTGATGGAAAGCCCCCTTCCATTGATGTAGAAAGTGTCTACACTATGGTGCTGCAGCAGGACACACTGATTCCAGACTTCTGTGTTGTAGTTTGCTTCAGCTGTTAGTGGCTGAAGCTGGGGCTGAAGGCAGGACTGGGGCCTCCCCTCTGTGACTGTGGCTGGAGCCACAGCTAGAACTGGGACCTTTCACTCCCCTGCCCTACAATTGCATGTGACTTTGCAACCAGAATCCTGCGCCTCTATCCTGCAGCTTCAGCTAGGGGCTGGAGCTAGAGCCCTGTTCCCCTGGCCCTGTGGCTTCTACTGGGGGCTGGAGCTGGGGCCATGAGTCTTTGCCCTGTGGCTTGTGGTGCAGGCTGCAGCAGGGGCCGAACAACCCCTCTTGCAGCTTCCTAGGGCTCCCAAGGCTGTCGTGTCCTCCCCCTCCGGCGCACACCCCCCTCCCCACGCTCGCCCAATGTGTCCTGATATTTCACTGTTGCGATCTGGTCACCCTAATGTTAGTCCTTGTCTTCTGGCAACAGCCTGATCCGCTCTGAGGGCTGCGTTACTTCAGAAGCCCAACCCACGGCTGAATCTCCCGCTCAGGCTGCAGTGGATGGGGCCTGTGGCTCAATCCAGATCACAGACCTGGGGTTTTAAAGACCCTTGGAAAGTGGATTCTGTTCTGATGTTCCATGGTTGCTCCCAGAACTGGGACAGAGCAAAAGTGGCCAACAGCTCAGGACGGCCGGAGGTGCTAATAACACTTAGCTCTTCTCTTAGCTTCTCCTCAGTAAATCGCACCATTAGGAGGGCCTGACACGTGACTTTTGAATACTTTGGGGTGGGCCATACTGTCCCGGTTCAAGAGGAGTCTCTGAACAGGAATAGCCGGGGCTGCAGGTCAGGAGTGAGAGGCATCTGCAGAGCCGTGAGGGGGGGAACCCAGGACTGGAATAGCTGCAGATCAGGAGTGAGGAGCACTGCCAGAGCTGGTGGGGGACAGACCAGGGCTGGCATAGCAGGGGGCTGCGGAGAGGAGTGATGGGCACTGACGGAGCTGGGAGTGGGTGAGAGCCCAGGGCTGGGGTAGCAGGGAGGCTTGCCTGCACATTCCACCCCTAGGCAGCTGTGCCACGGTACCGCTGTAGTGAAGACGCTTCTGTCTGCATGGTTAAGCCACATCCGTGAGAGGCGGTAGCTATACTCCTGTCAACATAGCACTGGCTACACCAGGGGCTAGGTCGGTCTAACTGCGTCACTCGGGGGGGCGGGGGAGATGTGTATATTTTTCACACTCTTGAGGGACGCAGTTATCCCAGTATAAGTCTGTAGTGTAGACCTGGCTTAATGAACCATACTGCACAAGTGAAAGGCTGTGATCTGTACAGCCAGCCCCATCTGTGGAGCGGTCCCGCTGAGGAGCAAGGAGGTGGATTTTACCCCTGTATATGACATCAGAGCCTGAGACTGGCATGCTGCATCCAGCTCTGGGGTGCACATTTTAAAAAGACCGTGGGCAGCTTGGAGACGCTGCAGGGAGGAGCCACAGAACTGATCCAAGAACTGGAGCAAAGGCCAGCTGGCGAGAGGCCTAGAGCTCAGCCTCCTTAGCGCCTCGGGAAGGAGAAGGGACTTAATTTCAGTGTCTGAGTCTTTTCCAGGAGAGAACAATCCTGGGTGCCAAGGAGCTTTTCAATGCAGTGGGGAAGGCAGAGCAAGAACCACTGGCTGGAAGTTAGAGCCAGCCCAGATCAGCTTGGAAATAAGGCACCAATTTTGCAGTGGGAGGGTGATTGCTGCCCCCCGGCAAGGGGTGGATTCGCCATCTCAGGGGGTTTCAGAGCCAGCCTTTATGGAAGAGGCTTTAGCCAAAGGCAGGTAATTGGCTAAGTGCAGGGAGACCTGGGGAAACTCTCTGGCCTGTCAAACAGGACGTGGACCTGGATGATTTGATGGTTCCGTCTGGCCTTATACTGGCTCTCTCCTGTCTCTTCTTTTCGCTGCCAGTTGTTGCATTTTTAACATCCCAAATCCAGATTAGCTGCGGGCAAGGAAGGAAGAAGGCAGATTATCTGGTTCCATTCCCGGCAATTGAGTTAATTCGGTTTCAGGTCCGGATTTGGAAGGACTCATTCAAGGGCGCTGGCTAAAGAGGCTTCTCCTAAGTGGCACATGGCTGCGTCACATGAAGAGCTTTTGGTTTGGCTGTGGGGAAAGTTTAATGGCTTGTCAGAGTTTGAGGGCAGTGTGGTCTAAGAGTCAGGACTCCTGGGTTCTCCTGTTGCCTGTGGCAAGGGAGTGAGGTCTAGTGGTTTGAGCTGGGAATGAAGACTGTGGGAGGGGAGCATTCTCTAGTGCAGCGATTCTCAAACTGTGGGGCAGGTCTCTCAGGGGAGGCATGAGGATATGTCATGGTAGGCATGTGCTTTTTAAGAGCACTGGCTGTCTGCCCCCAGTGGCAGGGGCTCATACAGCAGAGCTGTGCACTCCTGGGAAGCGGGAATAAAGGGGACAGCCAGAGCCCCACCACTAGACTCGGGCTCTCCATCCCCCTGTCCCAATTGCTGTCTGGGGAGGTGGTGGGGCTCCAGCTGTCAGCCCCAGGGTGGCAGCAGAAGTGCAGAAGTAAGGGTGACATTGGGGTGCTAAGTCTGCTGTGAAAAGTGATGTTGATGAATATCATTTTTTCACATCGCTGTTCTTATTTCTGTGCAGTCGCTGCTCTACGCTGTGCCTTCAGAGCGGGGCTGGGTGGGTGGTATATGTACTTGAGGGGTACCATGACACCCTAGTAAATAATGTACAGTGCCAAGCACAGTGGGTCCCTGGGCCATGATTCGGGGTCCTAGATAGGATTATAAGCCTGGATAATGGAACTGCTGACGGGTCCAACTAGTAGGATGGGATCTGTCCTGTACAGGGCTAAATGGCTACAAACATAAAATAGCAGTAGGAAAGTTAAGGGCAACAAGCAGGAGGGGAGCGATCAGATGCAGTGGGCTGATCCAAGTGGCAGCAGCTGCAGGGAAGGAGGCTCTTGTCTTGTGCCTGCTGTGAAGGGAGTAGAAAGACATGAGGGTGTCTGTGACCCAGCTTCTGAACTCCCAGGGGGCCCTAGCAGTGCCTGGAGAGGCTGCTCGCTGTGAGCTGGGGCGGAGGAGATCAGCGCTTCTGTAGAGTCTCATGCCTTGGGGATACTCTAGCTGTGGTTGGAGGCAGGGCAGCTCAGCTGGTGAATGCAGTTCAGCCTGCCTGGGGTCTGGTCAATGCATTGGCCCCAGCTGCTTTGGAAAGGAGTCTAATTTGGCCTTGACGTTAGTTAGAATTTGGGGAGGGGGTTTCAGCAGAGAGAACAGCATTTAGGGGCTGCAGGTAACACCACTATCAGATGGTGTGTGACCACTGCTCACCGTGAGCCATGCCCTATGGGGCCAGCCAGAATCCGGTGCTTTGTAGGAGCAAAACAAACAGATTTATTATGATAGCACCCAGGAGCCCCAGTCATGGACCAGGGCCCCATTTGCAAGGCATTGTACATTATTCATTAGGTGTATTATGGTAGTACCCAGGAGCACCAGTCATGGGCCAGGACCCCATTGTGCTGAGTGCTGTACATTATTTATTAGGTGTATTATGGTAGCAACGAGAAGTGCCAATTATGGGTCAGGGTACCATTGTGCTGGGCACAACAAAAGATGGTACTTGGCCCGAAGAGCTGACGATCTTATTGCTTAGCTTGGCTGTGTAAGGGGCCCAGGAGACGGGCCCGGCAGTTCCCTGAGCGGGGCATGCCTTGGATAGGTTCTATGTGCAGGACTCAGGATTCAAAGTCTTTGTCATATTGTCGTCCCCCACACACTGTAGGGGGTCCCTGGATCCCCTCCATTCAGGAGGTGCTGGACAGAATTGGTTCTCTTGCTGCCGAGGGCCAGATCCTTAGTTCAGCTGCACTCTTATCCGGCCTGGCAGAAAGGAAGGGAGCTCAGAGCCGTGGCCCATCTAGCCCGCCACTCCACCACGATCGCTGACTGGGGGCTTTGCTAGGACCACATCGCTAGCTGGCCTGAAAGCAGCCTCTGAGCCACTTCCCCAAGGGGTCCTTCCACCAGCCAGTGGGTCCTGGCTCAGGGCACAGCCATCCTGTCCGAGCCCCACCACTAATCCCCGTCTCTTTCCCTCGCAGAGATCCTCAGCATTGTCTTTCGCAGCATGAAGAAGGAAAGAGAATGGAAGGTAAGCCGGCCGGGCCTACTGCCCAGGTATCCCCCATGGGATATGCTATATCCATATATTGTGCTCCTCCCTCTCCAGCCTCTTGGGATTCATTAGGAACCTGAGATTTTCCAGGCTGGATCAGATCCCTGCTCTGTGTAGCCCATCACCCATCCCCAGCTAGGCTTGGGTATGTCTGCCTTCCCGCTGCGCTGGATCAGATCCAGCTTGTCCAGCCAGCCCCATATCTGCCCCCACACACACCGGATCAGACCACTGGGCTCAGTGAGCCAACCTGAGTGGGAGGAGGAACAGGAGAGCGCCAAGCATGGGCGCAGTATGCACCATTGGGCAGGCAGGTTATTGAGCCCCCGGCATGGACTGGGCTGGGGTGTGTGGAGCAGTGGGCTCGGCCGGTGCGGCAGAGGGAGCAGAGGGGACTAGCTTTCCCAGTGGCCTGATCTGGTGCAGCGGGATGCTGGGTTGCACAGAGCAATGGGTTCATTCGGCATGGCAGGAAAGCAGTGGAGATCTTGAGCTGATGGCCTACAGGGCTTTCCTAGGGGAACACGGAGACTCCCCTTGTTCCATTTCTCTGTGCCCTGTTCCTGGTTCTGTCCGAGGGCTGGGGAGCGGATATGTGGTGGATCAGAGCAGTGCACTGGGAGCTAGGAC
This sequence comes from Gopherus flavomarginatus, assembly GCF_025201925.1. NCBI lineage: Eukaryota > Metazoa > Chordata > Testudines > Testudinidae > Gopherus > Gopherus flavomarginatus. The sequence continues at coordinate 152,054,622 of NC_066621.1, read as the reverse complement.
TCGTGGGTTCTGTCCCTGCCTGTTGCACTCACTCTGTCATCTGGGTGAAGAGGCTGATCTCCTCCAGTCTAGGAGGATGGAACCATTCCGAATGGCCGGGTGTCCCAGGTTTGTCTCTGTCTCCTACATCTCGTACCAGCCACTCTGGTCGGAGCCGCTCTCCTTGTCGCTCCTCACGCAGTCCTTAACACGGTCAGCTCAGCCAAGTGCAGGCTTGGTAACGGCCCTGCCACTCTGCTGTGGAAGGGCTGGGCCGGGCGCCGTCAGTTCTGCCGTTAGCAGTCGCTCTGCTCCCTTGGCTGTGCCGTGGATGATGATGGTGGGTGGCTGGGCTCAGGGCAGTGAGTAGCTCCCCTCTCGCTACCCCAGGTGCTGATCATGGACCACCCTAGCACGCGTATCCTCTCGTCGTGCTGCAAGATGTCTGACATCGTGGATGAAGGCATCACGCGTGAGTGGCCCCTCCCTCCCATCTGCTCCCCCCTCCAGGGCTCCCTTCTCCCTTGGACACACCTCACAGTCAGGGAGTTGACTTGTCTACATTCACGTTTGCATCTAGTTTCCCCCCTTTTCAGCCCTGTAGATGCCCTCCTTGCTATTGGTACCTTCCCAGCCAGATCTAGTTCCCTTAGCCCCGTGCTTTCAGCCTCTAGAGCCTCTTCAGCGCTTTTCTCAGACTCCCGTTAACTCCTCGCTGCTTCTCCCCCACGCTGCAGGCAGGGTCCTGGCTGGCTCCCTGCTCCAGGGTGGAGGAACCCTGGGGTTGAGGGGCCCAGAGCTGAGCCAGGAGTTTAGCGGGGTACCCACAGCACAGTACAGAGGGACGTTCCCTCCCTGCTCCGTACTGTCGCAGCCCACAGCCCCATATCAAACCGGCTGCCGCATTGTAGCCTGCGGAACCCCCCAGCCTGTTGCCAGCGAACATCCCTGTTCCCCTTGGCTTTCCCTTCCCCCCATCCGCATGGAGAGCGGCTGGGGCGGGTGGCTAGGACAGACTGACCCACACCCAGTGTCTGCTCTCTCCTAGTTGTGCAAGATATTAAGTGCCAGGAGCCAAACCCCAGCCTGGAGGCCATCTACCTGCTTAGCCTTGTGGAGAAGGCAGGAGCTCGGGCCTGGGGCAGATGAATGGGGAGCAGGGGAGACCCTGGGGTAGCTCCTAGTGCTGCCTGGAAGTGGCACTGTCCGAGGGGATGCGCAGCACAACGTCAGGATGGGAACGGGGCCAGTAGGGGCTCCCCAAGAGGCTGCTTCCCCGGAGCTGGGCTTCGTGTTCTTTGCCTCGTGAAGCACAGACTGTCCCCCAGACCTCTCCGCGGTGCAGTCCCATGGGGGTTGGATAGGAAGGTGCAGCAGGCGGAGAGAGGCCACCTCAGCTGAGACTGAAAGCAAAGGAGAATCACTGAGGCAGGAGGCTCCTGTGTCTGCAGCAGGGAGGCGAGTGGAGGGAGACCAGGGGCTGGGGGCGCTGGCAGAGCAGGGTGAAGCCCAGAACCCGCAGGGGCTGCGCGTGGAGGGAGCGCTGTAGGAGAGGACCGTGATCTGGGGCTTGGGACAGGGCAGCCAGGTTCTCACCTGTCACAGTGGCCGGTTGCAGAGTCCAATCAGCTTCCGAACACCCTGCCTGGCTAGCTGGTGTGGCGCCGGGGGAGAGAGCGGGCTCTGATGGCGGCTGCCTGGGATTGCTGCTTGGCCGGCTATTCCCTGGGCACTGCTCAGAGCCCACTTAGTTCATCAGCAAGGCCAATGCCAGGTCCCGTCTGTGGCTGAGCACGGACACTTGTGTACCAGCGAGAGACGTGACTGGGCCCTGAGACTGTCCTGGGCACATGGGCACATGCGCTGCTCCAGGTGGGGAGGGAGTCCTGTGCCAGAGGGGTGAAAACCAGCCCACCTCCTGACGGCATCATTCTGGGCCCTGAGTCCCCAGGGGCTGGGCATGGGCTGGGCCCTTCGGGCAGCAGGGAGGGGGCTCGGCCGGTGCCGACAACTCCCCTCCCCACTTTGCAGTCGGTGCAGGCTCTGATCAGTGACTTCCAGGGCACCCCCACCTTCAACTACAAGGTGGCTCACGTCTTCTTCATTAGCCGTGAGTATCAGGGGGCAGCGGATCCCCCAGCTGGAAGCCTGGCCAGCGACACACTGGGGGTGGGGTGAGATCTCTGTCTGCCAGCAGGCCAGTGCCCCAGCAGACCAGACCAAATGACTCCACCTATCCCTTCCCCCCTTCTGCCCCACGAGCCTGCCTCCAGCCAACACGGCTCACAACATGCACCCAGAAAGGCGGCCTCAGGCTACCATTCCCAGCATGCATTGCTCCATCAGTCCCAACTGGGGTGGGGAGATGGGACACCACCAGAATACCCAGTGTGTCAGGGTCACATTTGCTTCTCCCCATTACAGCGGCAGGGGGATCCCAAGTCCCCGTTCCTCCTTGTGCATCATTTAGAGTTATACAGTCTGGTCACTTCCCCCTGTGGAGGGGCTGAGGGCAGGGTGTGAGACAGGGGCTACATAGGAGAGATTGTGCCCCCCTCCTTGCTGCTGATGCTGCAGAAGGCGAGAACCCGGCGTGACTCCGATTTGGTGGGGCTGGACTCATCGTTGACTCCTGTGTGGCCCCGCTGGCTTGCCCAGGTTCCCCACAGGTGTGCAGCACGACGCCCCTGCTGTGCCCATCCTGGCCCTGTCTGTGGGGGCTGGTGCTGTGCTGGGGGTCCTGAGCCCTGTACCTGTCACCCCTACCCACTGCCTTTGCCTTGCAGCCTGTCCTGAGCCTCTGTTCAAGGAGCTGAGGAAGTCACGGATCACCAAGGCCATCAAAACACTCAAAGAGATCAACATGGCCTTCCTGCCCTACGAGAGCGAGGTGAGGGGTGGCTGGGCTTTGGAGGAGCAGGGCCGCGGGGTGGACGGTGACGTACGACACCCCACTCTTAGTGTTCACCGTGGCTTGGGGGGAACCTTTCCTTTCTAGGGCCCTAGATTTGATGCCAGCACAGGGCAGCAGGGACTAGCCTGCTGCTCACACCCTGTGAGACGTGGAATTGCTGGCTTAGATGTATAGGGGAGGAGCACGTGAGAAGTAGAAGGAAGAAGGAGTGATTTTGAACCTACTCAGAGATCCTGGCGGGAGAGGTGTGGGGGGTCTAGACCCCCTTGGAGATCCTGAGGAGTTGGCAGAACAATAGCATTCCCTGTGTGAGGACTATGGGCCCTAGCCCTTCTCTAACACTGGCTGTGGGCAGATCTCAAAGTGCTCTACAAAAGCCAGTGTCCTTATCCCCTCTGTACAGATGGGGAAACCAAGGCACTGCCTGGGGAAGTGTGTGCCCAGCACAATCTCTCTGTTTATAAACAGGGCAGTTTGGTCACAGAACTAAGCTTCACACACAGATCCTCTTCCACACCTGGACACTCCTGTCTGTGTGCGCTCCTACACTCATCCCCATGGTATCAGGAACCTCACTAATGAATTCAGCCTCCCAGTGGAGGCAGGGTGGCCTCTGTTACAGATGGAAAACTCAGGCATGCAGGGAGTCTGTCAGAGCAGGACTAGAACGCAGATCTCCTAAGCCTTAGCCACAGTTCGTGCCATCCCTGTCCCATTCCCAGTAGAGGGAAGCTGCAAATCCATCCTGCCCTGGATTCTCATACGAGATACCCAGTGGTTCCTGTCTCCCTAGGAGAAGCAAAGTGATATAAAATCCAAGGCCTGCCCAGATCTCCCCGTCCTGTTGCTTCTGCTCTTGCTTCCAGCCTTTGCCAAGCTGTACCTGTGACCAATTGGGAATGTTTGTAATATCTTTTATGAAGCTGATGCATGCCTCAGTTTCCCCTATATGTTGCATGGCTTCTCAGGCAGGGGGCTGGTGTGGAAGGACTCTCAAGGAAGGGAATTAAACCCAGATCAGCCTGGGGGCCAGAAAGATCATGCCGACTCCAACGGCTCCTGGCTGGATGCTCCCAGCAGGGTATCGGAGCAGGGGCCCCCAGCTCGAGAAGCACAGAGTTGGGAAGGTTTGAGCTGGAGGATAGAGCTAGGGAACCTGGGAGCTCTCGCCTGAGAACTGACCAAGGTCAGACCGAGGCCTGGTCACTGAAGGTTAAAGCAAGAGGCCGTTCTGGAATAGAGATACCTGTTGGGGTTTGGCATAGCAAAGGGCTTCCTCCCAGACACTTCCCCAGCTGGGGTCCTGGCATCGACCCTGTGGATCCACGAGCGTCTTTCCCATCCACCGAGGCAGTGTGGACTAGTGGGTAGAGCTCTGTACAGGGCCAGGAGACGAGGATTCTTGGGCAAGTCACCTTGCCTATTTGTGCCCCCTTTGGGCTCACTGGCTACTGTGACACAGACGCGCTGTAAGTCTGTAACAGCCTGGGCCCAGACGCTCCACCACTGCTTTAGGGGATGCAAACCCCACTGATACCAGCAGTAGGCACACAGCTGCCCCAGCAGCAAGGGGACCTGGGAGTCAGGGCAGCGGGAGCTGCTGCCACTTGGAGCTCTGATGGTCCAGGGGGCAGGCACCTCCCAGGGAATCCAGGACAGTGAGGGGATGGGGCTCTCTCCTAGGAGCTCCTGAAACGATTAGGGGCTGAAGACACATCCCTGAGACGGGGAAGTTGGGGGCCCAATCTGCCCTGTGTCTCTGGGGGCAAGGGGGGATATTAACCCTGCTCTCCCCACCATTTCCCTGTCCTTCCCCTGAGGGGTAGCAGGAGTCATCCTGTCCCCTTCTCTCCCTGGTTCAGAGACCAACGAGGACTGAGGGGACAAGCAGGAGGAGGAGGAGGAATGGGTGGATGTGGCTACAGAGGAGGCTGCTGTCAACATCATCCAAAAGTAGCTCCAGTGCAGAGAAAGGTACAAACCTTCCCTAACTGGGCTGGAACCGATACTGTCTTCCCCTTCCCAGCACCCGACTCCCTGCAGAGGGTCTTGCCCTGATGAACCACCACCCCTAATGGGGACCTTTCGCTTCCATGCTCTGGGACCCCCCAAGATGGGGGTGTTTGTCTCCTCCCCCCACAGGCACCGTCCTAGAGCCTGACTCTGCTTGTGCAGGAGTCGTGGGTGATTTGGACAATGGGCAGGTCCCCACTATCCTCCAGGAGGCCTGAGCCCTGCAGCTGATGTGGATGGGGCAGGGAGGTCCCGGGCTAACAGGCTCTCTCTCCCCTAATCCCTCTCCTGGTAGGTGCAGGAAGAGGCCCAGCAGCTCATGTTCCTTCACGCCATCCACCCCACATGTCTCGCTGCCCAGCAGAAAAGGCAGGACGCACTGGAGCCGCACTGGTGCCCTTCTATCAAATGAACTGGTTGAGTCTGCTCCAGTTCTCTCGTCTGTAATCAAGAGGCTAAAATGAATGAGGGATGGTCTTATGATTACAACATGGCCAGGGCCGGCTCCAGCTTTTCTGTTGTCCCAATCTGCAAAAAAGGAAAAAGAAAAAAGAGCAGCAGCCCTTCAGGAGTAACTTATTGCTAATATGGGGAAGTCTCTGGGAGAAGAGGCCGTTCTGGTCAGCTGTCTGTCATGGGAGCGCAGGGCTGGTCTCCTATTGCCACCTGCTGTTCCAAGAGGGCAGTGCATGAGATCAGGCAGGGAGTGAGGGCTGGGCCAGCCCCCCGATGTGGGTCTGAGATGCTGCGTCCAGTCCCTTCCTCCAGCTCACCAGGGCCTGGGGAACCTTCCTGACCCTGAGAGCACAGTCCCTCTTCCCCCATCCTGCCCCATACTGGCTCGGTGGGGAGGGCCCTGCTCTGTGGCCCTTCCTGTAACCCTGCTCAGGTACTGGCACTGCTCAGGCACTCAGCCATTATGGGAGGATGACTCCCCGAGCCCCACCCTGGAAAGGGGACCCCAGGCTGCTTCCCCAGGGACTGTCAATCATTCAGTGAGGAGCCATCCCAGTCCCTCCCCGCAACGGGGCCTGGCATGGCCACCAGGTCCGAGGTTCCTGCTGCTGGGCCCCTGCTGACCTGTCCTCCACCCCCCCCAAGACATCACTGAGGACAGACTG
>NC_066621.1:151990527-152048395 GCF_025201925.1 Gopherus flavomarginatus | reverse complement strand
AGCACAAGGGCAAGTTGCAATGTGGTCTTAAGCAAAGCTGTTAATTAGACAAACTTGTGTTCAGTTACTGGTAATAGTTGAAGGCCTGATCCTGCAAATGTACAGGTGAGGAACTTTACTCTTGTGAGTAGTCCCACTGAAAGTCAGTGGACCCACTCACGCATGATACTAAGCACTCTGCCCCTAGGCTTTAGTCACTATAATGTCCTAAGTGGGCCATAAGCCTGAGCCTTCCAGAAAGTCACTCTCGGCCTTAGGGGCGAAAGGACTAGCTCTTCTGTTTTTAGAACTAGAGGTCACCAAATTAATAGGCAGCAGGTTTAAAACAAACAAAAGGAAGCATTTCTTCACACAGTCAATCTGTGGAACTCTTAGCCATGGGATGTTGTGAAGGTGAAGACTAAAGAAAGGAAAGAATAGAATAAGGACAGTGCACTTCAAAAAAAGCACATGTCAACAAACTCAGAATGTGTAGGAAGAAAATGGGGTGGGAGGAAATATTAAGAGAAGTAGGAGTTCAGGAGAGCTGAGAGTTTCTCAAGGAGACAGTATTAAAGGCACAATGGCAAACTATCCTGATGCACACAACGCACAGTCCCTCTTTGCCAGAGGATGTTGTGAAGGCCAAGACTGTAACAGGGTTCAGAAAAGAACTAGATAAATTCCTGGAGGATAGGTCCATCAATGGCTATTAGCCAGGATGGGGAGGGATGGTGTCCCTACCCTCTGTTTGCCAGAAGCTGGGAATGGGCAACAGGGGATGAATCACTTGATGATTACCTGTTCTGTTCATTCCCTCTGAAGCACCTGGCATTGGCCACTGTTGGAAGACAGGATACTGGGCTACATGGCCCTTTGGTCTGACCCAGTGTGGTCATTCTTATGTTCTTTTCTCTGGCATAGCCCTGGCCTACATTTAAAATTTAGTTCAACTTAGATCTCATAGAAGTGTGAATTTTTCACACCACATAGCACTGTAATTAAGCCAATCTAGACCCTGGTGTAGACACGGCTAGGTCGACAGAAGAATTCTTCCAGTAACATAGCTGCCACCACACTGGGAGGAGATTTACTAGAGTGATGGAAAGCCCCCTTCCATTGATGTAGAAAGTGTCTACACTATGGTGCTGCAGCAGGACACACTGATTCCAGACTTCTGTGTTGTTGTTTGCTTCAGCTGTTAGTGGCTGAAGCTGGGGCTGAAGGCAGGACTGGGGGCCTCCCCTCTGTGACTGTGGCTGGAGCCACAGCTAGAACTGGGACCTTTCACTCCCCTGCCCTACAATTGCATGTGACTTTGCAACCAGAATCCTGCGCCTCTATCCTGCAGCTTCAGCTGGGGGCTGGAGCTGGAGCCCTGTGCCCCTGGCCCTGTGGCTTCTACTGGGGGCTGGAGCTGGGGCCATGAGTCTTTGCCCTGTGGCTTGTGGTGCAGGCTGCAGCAGGGGCCGAACAACCCCTCTTGCAGCTTCCTAGGGCTCCCAAGGCTGTCGTGTCCTCCCCCTCCGGCGCGCACCCCCCCCCCATGCTCACCCAATGTGTCCTGATATTCCACTCTTGCGATCTGGTCACCCTAGTGTTAGTCCTTGTCTTCTGGCAACACCCTGATCCGCTGTGAGGGCTGCGTTACTTCAGAAGCCCAACCCACGGCTGAATCTCCCGCTCAGGCTGCAGTGAACGGGGCCTGTGGCTAAATCCAGATCACAGACCTGGGGTTTAAAAGACCCTTGGAAAGTGGATTCTGTTCTGATGTTCCATGGTTGCTCCCAGAACTGGGACAGAGCAAAAGTGGCCAACAGCTCAGGATGGCCGGAGGTGCTAATAACCCTTAGCTCTTCTCTTAGCTTCTCCTCAGTAAATCGCACCATTAGGAGGGCCTGACACGTGACTTTTGAATACTTTGGGGTGGGCCATATTGTCCCGGTTCAAGAGGAGTCTCTGAACAGGAATAGCGGGGGCTGCAGGTCAGGAGTGAGGGGCATCTGCAGAGCCGTGAGGGGGGGAACCCAGGACTGGAATAGCTGCAGATCAGGAGTGAGGAGCACTGGCAGAGCTGGTGGGGGACGGACCAGGGCTGGCATAGCAGGGGGCTGCGGAGAGGAGTGATGGGCACTGACGGAGCTGGGAGTGGGTGAGAGCCCAGGGCTGGGGTAGCAGGGAGGCTTGCCTGCACATTCCACCCCAGGGCAGCTGTGCCACAGTACCGCTGTAGTGAAGACGCTTCTGTCTGCATGGTTAAGCCACATCCATGAGAGGCGGTAGCTATACTCCCGTCAACATAGCACTGGCTACACCAGGGGCTAGGTCGGTCTAACTGCGTCACTCGGGGGGGCGGGGGGGATGTGTATATTTTTCACACTCTTGAGGGACGCAGTTGTCCCAGTATAAGGCTGTAGTGTAGACCTGGCTTAATGAACCATCCTGCACAAGTGAAAGGCTGTGATCTGTACAGCCAGCCCCATCTGTGGAGCGGTCCCACTGAGGAGCAAGGAGGTGGATTTTACCCCTGTATATGACATCAGAGCCTGAGACTGGCATGCTGCATCCAGCTCTGGGGTGCACATTTTAAAAAGACCGTGGGCAGCTTGGAGACGCTGCAGGGAGGAGCCACAGAACTGATCCAAGAACGGGAGCAAAGGCCAGCTGGCGAGAGGCCTAGAGCTCAGCCTCCTTAGCGCCTCGGGAAGGAGAAGGGACTTAATTTCAGTGTCTGAGTCTTTTCCAGGAGAGAACAATCCTGGGTGCCAAGGAGCTTTTCAATGCAGTGGGGAAGGCAGAGCAAGAACCACTGGCTGGAAGTTAGAGCCAGCCCAGATCAGCTTGGAAATAAGGCACCAATTTTGCAGTGGGAGGGTGATTGCTGCCCCCCGGCAAGGGGTGGATTCGCCATCTCAGGGGGTTTCAGAGCCAGCCTTTATGGAAGAGGCTTTAGCCAAAGGCAGGTAATTGGCTAAGTGCAGGGAGACCTGGGGAAACTCTCTGGCCTGTCAAACAGGACGTGGACCTGGATGATTTGATGGTTCCGTCTGGCCTTATACTGGCTCTCTCCTGTCTCTTCTTTTCGCTGCCAGTTGTTGCATTTTTAACATCCCAAATCCAGATTAGCTGCGGGCAAGGAAGGAAGAAGGCAGATTATCTGGTTCCATTCCTGGCAATTGAGTTAATTCGGTTTCAGGTCCGGATTTGGAAGGACTCATTCAAGGGCGCTGGCTAAAGAGGCTTCTCCTAAGTGGCACATGGCTGCGTCACATGAAGAGCTTTTGGTTTGGCTGTGGGGAAAGTTTAATGGCTTGTCAGAGTTTGAGAGCAGTGTGGTCTAAGAGTCAGGACTCCTGGGTTCTCCTGTTGCCTGTGGCAGGGGAGTGAGGTCTAGTGGTTTGAGCTGGGAATGAAGACTGTGGGAGGGGAGCATTCTCTAGTGCAGCGATTCTCAAACTGTGGGGCAGGTCTCTCAAGGGAGGCATGAGGATGTGTCATGGTAAGCATGTGCTTTTTAAGAGCACTGGCTGTCTGCCCCCAGTGGCAGGGGCTCATGCAGCAGGGCTGTGCACTCCTGGGAGGCGGGAATAAAGGGGACAGCCAGAGCCCCACCACTAGACTCGGGCTCTCCATCCCCCTGTCCCAATTGCTGTCTGGGGAGGTGGTGGGGCTCCAGCTGTCAGCCCCAGGGTGGCAGCAGAAGTGCAGAAGTAAGGGTGACATTGGGGTGCTAAGTCTGCTGTGAAAAGTGATGTTGATGAATATCATTTTTTCACATCGCTGTTCTTATTTCTGTGCAGTCGCTGCTCTACGCTGTGCCTTCAGAGCGGGGCTGGGTGGGTGGTATATGTACTTGAGGGGTACCATGACACCCTAGTAAATAATGTACAGTGCCAAGCACAGTGGGTCCCTGGGCCATGATTCGGGGTCCTAGATAGGATTATAAGCCTGGATAATGGAACTGCTGACGGGTCCAACTAGTAGGATGGGATCTGTCCTGTACAGGGCTAAATGGCTACAAACATAAAATAGCAGTAGGAAAGTTAAGGGCAACAAGCAGGAGGGGAGCGATCAGATGCAATGGGCTGATCCAGGTGGCAGCAGCTGCAGGGAAGGAGGCTCTTGTCTTGTGCCTGCTGTGAAGGGAGTAGAAAGACATGAGGGTGTCTTTGACCCAGCTTCTGAACTCCCAGGGGGCCCTAGCAGTGCCTGGAGAGGCTGCTCGCTGTGAGCTGGGGCGGAGGAGATCAGCGCTTCTGTAGAGTCTCATGCCTTGGGGATACTCTAGCTGTGGCTGGAGGCAGGGCAGCTCAGTTGGTGAATGCAGTTCAGCCTGCCTGGGGTCTGGTCAATGCATTGGCCCCAGCTGCTTTGGAAAGGAGTCTAATTTGGCCTTGACGTTAGTTAGAATTTGGGGAGGGGGTTTCAGCAGAGAGAACAGCATTTAGAGGCTGCAGGTAACACCACTATCAGATGGTGTGTGACCACTGCTCACCGTGAGCCATGCCCTATGGAGCCAGCCAGAATTCGGTGCTTTGTAGGAGCAAAACAAACAGATTTATTATGATAGCACCCAGGAGCCCCAGTCATGGACCAGGGCCCCATTTGCAAGGCATTGTACATTATTCATTAGGTGTATTATGGTAGTACCCAGGAGCACCAGTCATGGGCCAGGACCCCATTGTGCTGAGTGCTGTACATTATTTATTAGGTGTATTATGGTAGCAACGAGGAGTGCCAGTCATGGGTCAGGGTACCATTGTGCTGGGCACAACAAAAGATGGTACTTGGCCCGAAGAGCTGACGATCTTATTACTTAGCTTGGCTGTGTAAGGGGCCCAGGAGACGGGCCCGGCAGTTCCCTGAGCGGGGCATGCCTTGGATAGGTTCTATGTGCAGGACTCAGGATTCAAAGTCTTTGTCATATTGTCATCCCCCACACACTGTAGGAGGTCCCTGGATCCCCTCCATTCGAGAGCTGCTGGACAGGATTGGTTGTCTTGCTGCCGGGGGCCAGATCCTTAGTTCAGCTGCACTCGTGTCCAGCCTGGCAGAAAGGAAGGGGGCTCAGAGCCATGGCCCATCTAGCCCGCCACCCCACCACGATCGCTGACTGGGGCCTTTGCTAGGAGCATATTGCTAGCTGGCCTGAAAGCAGCCTTTGAGCCACTTCCCCAAGGGGTCCTTCCACCAGCCAGTGGGTCCTGGCTCAGGGCACAGCCATCCTGTCCGAGCCCCACCACTAATCCCCGTCTCTTTCCCTCGCAGAGATCCTCAGCATTGTCTTTCGCAGCATGAAGAAGGAAAGAGAATGGAAGGTAAGCCGGCCGGGCCTACTGCCTTGGTATCCCCCATGGGATATGCTATATCCATATATTGTGCTCCTCTCTCTCTAGCCTCTTGGGATTCATTAGGAACCTGAGTTTTTCCAGGCTGGATCAGATCCCTGCTCTGTGTAGCCCATCACCCATCCCCAGCTAGGCTTGGGTATGTCTGTCTTCCCGCTGCGCTGGATCAGATCCAGCTTGTCCAGCCAGCCCCATATCTGCCCCCACACACACCGGATCAGACCACTGGGCTCAGTGAGCCAGCCTGAGTGGGAGGAGGAACAGGAGAGCGCCAAGCATGGGCGCAGTATGCACCATTGGGCAGGCAGGTTATTGAGCCCCCGGCATGGACTGGGCTGGGGTGTGTGAGCAGTGGGCTCGGCTGGTGCGGCAGAGGGAGCAGAGGGGACTAGCTTTCCCAGTGACCTGATCTGGTGCAGCGGGATGCTGGGTTGCACAGAGCAATGGGTTCATTCGGCATGGCAGGAAAGCGGTGGAGATCTTGGGCTGATGGCCTACAGGGCTTTCCTAGGGGAACATGGAGACTCCCCTTGTTCCATTTCTCTGTGCCCTGCTCCTGGTTCTGTCCGAGGGCTGGGGAGCGGATATGTGGTGGATCAGAGCAGGGCACTGGGAGCTAGGACTCGTGGGTTCTGTCCCTGCCTGTTGCACTCACTCTGTCATCTGGGTGAAGAGGCTGATCTCCTCCAGTCTAGGAGGATGGAACCATTCCGAATGGCCGGGTGTCCCAGGTTTGTCTCTGTCTCCTACATCTCGTATCAGCCACTCTGCTCGGAGCCGCTCTCCTTGTCGCTCCTCACGCAGTCCTTAACACGGTCAGCTCAGCCAAGTGCAGGCTTAGTAGCGGCCCTGCCACTCTGCTGTGGAAGGGCTGGGCCGGGCGCCGTCAGTTCTGCCGTTAGCAGTCGCTCTGCTCCCTTGGCTGTGCCGTGGATGATGATGGTGGGTGGCTGGGCTCAGGGCAGTGAGTAGCTCCCCTCTCGCTACCCCAGGTGCTGATCATGGACCACCCCAGCACGCGTATCCTCTCGTCGTGCTGCAAGATGTCTGACATCGTGGATGAAGGCATCACGCGTGAGTGGCCCCTCCCTCCCATCTGCTCCCCCCTCCAGGGCTCCCTTCTCCCTTGGACACACCTCACAGTCGGGGAGTTGACTTGTCTACATTCACGTTTGCATCTAGTTTCCCCCTTTTCAGCCCTGTAGATGCCCTCCTTGCTATTGGTACGTTCCTAGCCAGATCTAGTTCCCTTAGCCCCGTGCTTTCAGCCTGTAGAGCCTCTTCAGCGCTTTTCTCAGACTCCCGTTAACTCCTCGCTGCTTCTCCCCCACGCTGCAGGCAGGGTCCTGGCTGGCTCCCTGCTCCAGGGTGGAGGAACCCTGGGGTTGAGGGGCCCAGAGCTGAGCCAGGACTCTAGCGGGGTGCCCACAGCACAGTACAGAGGGACGTTCCCTCCCTGCTCCGTACTGTCGCAGCCCACAGCCCCATATCAAACCGGCTGCTGCATTGTAGCCTGCGGAACCCCCCAGCCTGTTGCCAGCGAACATCCCTGTTCCCCTTGGCTTTCCCTCCCCCCATCCGCATGGAGAGCGGCTGGGGCGGGTGGCTAGGACAGACTGACCCACACCCAGTGTCTGCTCTCTCCTAGTTGTGCAAGATATTAAGTGCCAGGAGCCAAACCCCAGCCTGGAGGCCATCTACCTGCTTAGCCTTGTGGAGAAGGCAGGAGCTCGGGCCTGGGGCAGATGAATGGGGAGCAGGGGAGACCCTGGGGTAGCTCCTAGTGCTGCCTGGAAGTGGCACTGTCCGAGGGGATGCGCAGCACGACGTCAGGATGGGAACGGGGCCAGTAGGGGCTCCCCAAGAGGCTGCTTCCCCGGAGCTGGGCTTCGTGTTCTTTGCCTCGTGAAGCACAGACTGTCCCCCAGACCTCTCCGCGGTGCAGTCCCATGGGGGTTGGATGGGAAGGTGCAGCAGGCGGAGAGAGGCCACCTCAGCTGAGACTGAAAGCAAAGGAGAATCACTGAGGCAGGGGCTGTGGGGGAGGAGGCTCCTGTGTCTGCAGCAGGGAGGCGAGTGGAGGGAGACCAGGGGCAGGGGGCGCTGGCAGAGCAGAGTGAAGCCCAGAACCCGCAGGGGCTGCGCGTGGAGGGAGCGCTGTAGGAGAGGACTGTGATCTGGAGCTTGGGACAGGGCAGCCAGGTTCTCAACTGTCACAGTGGCCGGTTGCAGAGTCCAATCAGCTTCCGAACACCCTGCCTGGCTAGCTGGTGTGGCGAAGCTGCAGGTGCCCAGTGTGGCGCCGGGGGAGAGAGCGGGCTCTGATGGCGGCTGCCTGGGATTGCTGCTCGGCCGGCTATTCCCTGGGCACTGCTCAGAGCCCACTTAGTTCAGCAGCAAGGCCAATGCCAGGTCCCGTCTGTGGCTGAGCACGGACACTTGTGTACCAGCGAGAGACGTGACTGGGCCCTGAGACTGTTCTAGGCACATGGGCACATTTGCTGCTCCAGGTGGGGAGGGAGTCCTGTGCCAGAGGGGTGAAAACCAGCCCACCTCCTGACGGCATCATGCTGGGCCCTGAGTCCCCAGGGGCTGGGCCCGGGCTGGGCCCTTCGGGCAGCAGGGAGGGGGCTCGGCCGGTGCCGACAACTCCCCTCCCCACTTTGCAGTCGGTGCAGGCTCTGATCAGTGACTTCCAGGGCACCCCCACCTTCAACTACAAGGTGGCTCACGTCTTCTTCATTAGCCGTGAGTATCAGGGGGCAGCGGATCCCCCAGCTGGGAGCCTGGCCAGCGACACACTGGGGGTGGGGTGAGATCTCTGTCTGCCAGCAGGCCAGTGCCCCAGCAGACCAGACCGAATGACTCCACCTATCCCTTCCCCCCTTCTGCCCCACGGGCCTGCCTCCAGCCAACACGGCTCACAACATGCACCCAGAAAGGCGGCCTCTGGCTACCATTCCCAGCATGCATTGCTCCATCAGTCCCAACTGGGGTGGGGAGATGGGACACCACCAGAATACCCAGTGTGTCAGGGTCACATTTGCTTCTCCCCATTACAGCGGCAGGGGGATCCCAAGTCCCCGTTCCTCCTTGTGCATCATTTAGAGTTATACAGTCTGGTCACTTCCCCCTGTGGAGGGGCTGAGGGCAGGGTGTGAGACAGGGGCTACATAGGAGAGATTGTGCCCCCCTCCTTGCTGCTGATGTTGCAGAAGGCGAGAACCCGGCGTGACTCCGGTTTGGTGGGGCTTGACTCATCGTTGACTCCTGTGTGGCCCCGCTGGCTTGCCCAGGTTCCCCACAGGTATGCAGCACGACGCCCCTGCTGTGCCCATCCTGGCCCTGTCTGTGGGGGCTGGTGCTGTGCTGGGGGTCCTGAGCCCTGTACCTGTCACCCCCACCCACTGCCTTTGCCTTGCAGCCTGTCCTGAGCCTCTGTTCAAGGAGCTGAGGAAGTCACGGATCACCAAGGCCATCAAAACACTCAAAGAGATCAACATGGCCTTCCTGCCCTACGAGAGCGAGGTGAGGGGTGGCTGGGCTTTGGAGGAGCAGGGCCGCGGGGTGGACGGTGACGTACGACACACCACTCTTAGTGTTCACCGTGGCTTGGGGGGAACCTTTCCCTTCTAGGGCCCTAGATTTGATGCCAGCACAGGGCAGCAGGGACTAGCCTGCTGCTCACACCCTGTGAGACGTGGAATTGCTGGCTTGGATGTATAGGGGAGGAGCACGTGAGAAGTAGAAGGAAGAAGGAGTGATTTTGAACCTACTCAGAGATCCTGGCGGGAGAGGTGTGGGGGGTCTAGACCCCCTTGGAGATCCTGAGGAGTTGGCAGAACAATAGCATTCCCTGTGTGAGGACTGTGAGCCCTAGCCCTTCTCTAACACTGGCTGTGGGCAGATCTCAAAGTGCTCTACAAAAGCCAGTGTCCTTATCCCCTCTGTACAGATGGGGAAACCAAGGCACTGCCTGGGGAAGTGTGTGCCCAGCACAATCTCTCTGTTTATAAACAGGGCAGTTTGGTCACAGAACTAAGCTTCACACACAGATCCTCTTCCACACCTGGACACTCCTGTCTGTGTGCGCTCCTACACTCATCCCCATGGTATCAGAACCTCACTAATGAATTCAGCCTCCCAGTGGAGGCAGGGTGGCCTCTGTTACAGATGGAAAACTCAGGCATGCAGGGAGTCTGTCAGAGCAGGACTAGAACGCAGATCTCCTAAGCCTTAGCCACAGCTCGTGCCATCCCCGTCCCATTCCCAGTAGAGGGGAAGCTGCAAATCCATCCTGCCCTGGATTCTCATACGAGATACCCAGTGGTTCCTGTCTCCCTAGGAGAAGCAAAGTGATATAAAATCCAAGGCCTGCCCAGATCTCCCCGTCCTGTTGCTTCTGCTCTTGCTTCCAGCCTTTGCCAAGCTGCACCTGTGACCAATTGGGAATGTTTGTAATATCTTTTATGAAGCTGATGCATGCCTCAGTTTCCCCTATATGTTGCATGGCTTCTCAGGCAGGGGGCTGGTGTGGAAGGACTCTCAAGGAAGGGAATTAAACCCAGATCAGCTTGGGGGCCAGAAAGATCATGCCGACTCCAACGGCTCCTGGCTGGATGCTCCCAGCAGGGTATCGGAGCAGGGGCCCCCAGCTCGAGAAGCACAGAGTTGGGAAGGTTTGAGCTGGAGGATAGAGCTAGGGAACCTGGGAGCTCTCGCCTGAGAACTGACCAAGGTCAGACCGAGGCCTGGTCTACACAAGGCAATTGGGTCAGTGTAACTGCGTCGCTCGGGGATATGAGAAAGGCGGCATCACAAGTGATGCAGCTGCAGTGGTTTACATGTAGATGCAGTGAGGAACTGGTGCCGGTTTGCGGGAACCAGTTCTAAAAGGGCTTCTAAATTTAATAACTGGTAAGTTGAAGTGACCCAGGAGCGTAGCTGAGGGAGAACAGGGGGAACGACCGTCCCCCATCATCACATTATCCAAAAGTGGCACCTTAGGCGCTGATCCCGTGAATGCTCCAGCTCCCCACCCCCAGCCCCAGGTCACCTCCGCTCCGCCCCACTTCTTACCCCCGCTTCTCGTGAATCAGCTGTTCACGCGGAAAGCCTGAGAGGGCTGAGAAGCAAGCAACGACTTGGTGCTCAGGCCCAGAGAGATGGAGATGGAGCGTAGGTGAGCTGGGGCAGGGGAGTCGCCCGTGCCGCAGCAGGTAACCGGGGGGAGGGGTGGCGTGCAGGGAAACCACTCCCTGCCACAGCTCACCTCTGCACCGCCTTCGCCTCCCTGTGAGCTTGGCCTGACCCAGTGGTCCAGTCGAGCGGCATGGCTGTAGCACAGCCAGCCACCTCCAGGCAGCGCAGTAAGGGGGCAGGGAGCGGAGGGAGGTTGGATAGAGGGCAGGGGAGTTGGCGGGGGTGGTCGGGGGTGGATGTGGATCGGGGCAGTCAGAGGGTGGGGAACGGGTTTGAATGAGGGCAAGGGTCTTGGGGGAGCAGTCAGGGGATAGAGAAGTGGAGTGGGTGGGACAGGGATCCCGGTGGAGGGTGTCAAGGAATGCGGGGGATGGATGGGGCAGGAGTCCCAGTGGGTGAGGGCAGGCCACGACCCCCTTGTGAGATGAGGAGGGAACCAGTTGTTAAGATTTTGGCATCTCATCAGTGTGTAGACAGGCCCTGAGTGAGAGACCCGGAGCCTGACAACCGGTTTCGCTATAGCTCGGCCGGGTTCTGGGCTGACCAGAACGGCCTCTTACTTTAACCTTCAGTGAGCTGGGCTGCTGGGGCTGGGGTCCAGGTGCCTAAGAAACCCAACTGTTCTGACGACACTGGGGGAGTGGCCCTTTCACAGGACACTGGGGGAGTGGCCCTGTAACACGACACTGGGGGAGTGGCCCTGTCACACATCTGTATCAGGGTCTGTCTCAGCTGTTCTCGCTGGGCAGGGCTCCCGGGGTGAAGCCCAGCGGTTCAGTCTCAGGAGGTGGGGAGGCTGTGTGGCCTGTCCTGCAGGAAGAGAGATACCTGTCGGGGTTTGGCATAGCAAAGGGCTTCCTCCCAGACACTTCCCCAGCTGGGGTCCTGGCATCGACCCTGTGGATCCACGAGCGTCTTTCCCATCCACCGAGGCAGTGTGGACTAGTGGGTAGAGCTCTGTACGGGGCCAGGAGACGAGGATTCTTGGGCAAGTCACCTTTCCTATTTGTGTCCCCTTTGGGATCACTGGCTACTGTGACACAGGCGCGCTGTAAGTCTGTAACAGCCTGGGCCCAGACGCTCCACCACTGCTTTAGGGGACGCAAACCCCACTGATACCAGCAGTAGGCACACAGCTGCCCCAGCAGCAAGGGGACCTGGGAGTCAGGGCAGCGGGAGCTGCTGCCACTTGGAGCTCTGATGGTCCAGGGGGCAGGCACCTCCTAGAGAATCCAGGACAGTGAGGGGATGGGACTGTCTCCTAGGAGCTCCTGAAGCGATTAGGGGCTGAAGACACATCCCTGAGACGGGGAAGTGTGGGGCCCAATCTGCCCTGTGTCTCTGGGGGCGAGGGGGGATATTAACCCTGCTCTCCCCACCATTTCCCTGTCCTTCCCCTGAGGGGTAGCAGGAGTCATCCTGTCCCCTTCTCTCCCTGGTTCAGAGACCAACGAGGACTGAGGGGACAAGCAGGAGGAGGAGGAGGAATGGGTGGATGTGGCTACAGAGGAGGCTGCTGTCAACATCATCCAAAAGTAGCTCCAGTGCAGAGAAAGGTACAAACCTTCCCTAACTGGGCTGGAACTGATACTGTCTTCCCCTTCCCAGCACCCGACTCCCTGCAGAGGGTCTTGCCCTGATGAACCACCACCCCTAATGGGGACCTTTCGCTTCCATGCTCTGGGACCCCCCAAGATGGGGGTGTTTGTCTCCTCCCCCCACAGGCACCGTCCTAGAGCCTGACTCTGCTTGTGTAGGAGTCGTGGGTGATTTGGACAATGGGCAGGTCCCCACTATCCTCCAGGAGGCCTGAGCCCTGCAGCTGATGTGGATGGGGCAGGGAGGTCCCGGGCTAACAGGCTCTCTCTCCCCTAAACCCTCTCCTGGTAGGTGCAGGAAGAGGCCCAGCAGCTCATGTTCTTTCACGCCATCCACCCCACATGTCTCGCTGCCCAGCAGAAAAGGCAGGACACACTGGAGCCGCACTGGTGCCCTTCTATCAAATGAACTGGTTGAGTCTGCTCCAGTTCTCTCGTCTGTAATCAAGAGGCTAAAATGAATGAGGGATGGTCTTATGATTACAACATGGCCAGGGCCGGCTCCAGCTTTTCTGTTGTCCCAATCTGCAGAAAAAGAAAAAAGAGCAGCAGCCCTTCAGGAGTAACTTATTGCTAATATGGGGAAGTCTCTGGGAGAAGAGGCCGTTCTGGTCAGCTGTCTGTCATGGGAGCGCAGGGCTGGTCTCCTATTGCCACCTGCTGTGCCAAGAGGGCAGTGCATGAGATCAGGCAGGGAGTGAGGGCTGGGCCAGCCCCCCCGATGTGGGTCTGAGATGCTGCGTCCAGTCCCTTCCTCCAGCTCACCAGGGCCTGGGGAACCTTCCTGACCCTGAGAGCACAGTCCCTCTTCCCCCATCCTGCCCCATACTGGCTCGGTGGGGAGGGCCCTGCTCTGTGGCCCTTCCTGTAACCCTGCTCAGGTACTGGCACTGCTCAGGCACTCAGCCATTATGGGAGGATGACTCCCCGAGCCCCACCCTGGAAAGGGGACCCCAGGCTGCTCCCCCAGGGACTGTCAATCATTCAGTGAGGAGCCATCCCAGTCCCTCCCCGCAACGGGGCCTGGCATGGCCACCAGGTCCGAGGTTCCTGCTGCTGGGCCCCTGCTGACCTGTCCTCCACCCCCCCCAAGACATCACTGAGGACAGACTGGACAAGAAGTTGTGGCCCTTTGTGTTGGACCAGTTCCCAGGCTGCTGTCAGGTAAGGCTGAGCCTGGCTGGGCTGTGGGGAGCAGAGCCCTGACATCCCCCCACCCCCAGGGTGTAGGAGCCTCTGTGCCTGGGAGTGCGTGGCCAGGACCCTGCCCTCTCTGGGGGAGGGGATGCCCAAGAGCCTGCAACCCTGGACCCCTCTCACCATGTCTCCCGCCCCCCAGCAGTCCCTCAGCACACCAGGGCCCAGGATGGAGGAAAGGGACTGGCCGCGCTTTAGACAGCACCCCCAGCCCAGGGCAGGTGCCACGCTCCCCTACTCCCTCTTGCCTGCTTTGGGTCTCCTGTCCCACTGCCTTGGGCAGGGCCTGCCCACCAGCCTCCTCCAGGCGTGGTGGGAAGTTTATCGGTTCGGGGCACCCTGACCGGCTCCTTGCCCCTGTCCGGTGCCGCCCAGCCTGGGACAAGTCTAGCCCCTACAGCCCCTCTCCGCTGCGTGTCTCCAGCTTCTCGGAGACGCTGGTGGCCACCGTACGGAGCTGCGGGATATGCTGCCGCCTGCAGTGCACCCCTGTTCCAGGGGCTCGATTGGCTGAGCTGCCCGCGGAGCAGGACCCAGGTGCTTCAGATCCGGGTGGAGGTAAGCAGGAGGGAGGCACTGGCATGGGGCAGGCTGGTCCTGTCCTGTGCGGCACTCAGCCACGCCCGAGGCCCTACGGGGAGGTGAGGATGGGTGCGAGGATGCTTGGGCTTTGTGCCAGCCCTGCCATGGACTCCCCACTGGCACATCCAAGCTAGCTTGGGGGATGTCTCTTGGCTTGGGGGCTGGGCCGCAGAGAGGGCTGGTGGTGAAATTTCAGGCCACCAGGGCCCATTGGATTGTGCCATATGAGCCAGGCCAGGACCCCTCCGCCGGAGGAGTGGGTGACGGGTCTCTCTCTCCTTTGCTCCAGGGCCCCGACAAAGCCCGCTCTCAGCTGCTGATTGTGGACCGGAGCTTCGACCTGGTGTCCCCACTGCTGCACGAGCTCACCTACCAGGCCATGGCCTACGACCTGCTCAGCCTCGAGAACGACACCTACAAGTAGGACCTGGCAGCCAGCAGGAGGCGCCCCGCACTCCTCCTCAGGCGGGCTGGGGTGGATGTGACCCAGGCACCTGCGCTGCTCTCCAGCCCCCACACTTGGGGTAGGGGTGCCGCAGCCTGACCCCGTCTCCCCTCCCACGCAGGTACGAGACGACAGGGACCAGCGACTTGTGGGAGAAAGAGGCACTGCTGGACGAAGACAACGAACTCTAGGTGCAGCTACGGCACATGCACATCGCTGACATCTCCAAGTGAGCACGCTCAGCTCTGCCCCTGACACGCCCCTGTATGCCCTGCCCATACCCTAGATATGCTCCCACGCGTGGCTGGGCTGCTGTGGCTGGCCCCAGGCAAGGCCTCTGCCCTCTAGGGGGCACTGTGCGCTGGAAGGGGCCAGGATCTCACCACCATCTCCCTCCAGGCCAACATCGAGGACCTGTCCCAGATGCTGAAGAAGATGCCCCAGTAGCAGAACGAGCTGAACAAGGTAACGGGGCTAGAGCTGTTAGTGGGTGGGGAGCAGGGAATTCAGTGGGGTTGATGGACGGGCAGGGTGCTCTGTGGGGCTGGTGAGGGACAGTAGGGACTCTCTGGGGGACAGGGCACTCTGGGGCACTCCGCTTTACTGCCTGATGAGAGCTGCTGACCTGTCCCGTTGGGCAGAGCCATTTTCCCCCCAAGTGCTGTGTGGCACCATGGGCAGCAGCCTGCCCATCAGTGCCCAGAGCTGCCCCATTAGCCCCAGCAATGGCAGCCCTTGGGTAACGCCCGCGTCTTAGAATCATAGAATATCAGGGTTGGAAGGGACCTCAGGAGGTCATCTAGTCCAACCCCCTGCTCAAAGCAGGACCAACTCTAACTAAATCATCTCCGCCATGGCTTTGTCAAGCATGACCTTAAAAAACCTCTAAGGAAGGAGATTCCACCACCTCTCTAGGTAACCCATTCCAGTACTTCACCACCCTCCTACTGAAAAAGTTTTTCCTAATATCCAACCTAAACCTCCCCCACTGCAACTTGAGACCGTTACTCCTTGTTCTGTCATCTGCCACCGCTGAGAACAGTCTAGATCCATCCTCTTTGGAACCTCCTTTCAGTTAGTTGAAAGCAGCTATCAAATCCTCCCTCATTCTTCTCTTCTGCAGACTAAACAATCTCAGTTCCCTCATCCTCTCCTCATAGGTCCTGTGCTCCAGCCCCCTAATCATTTTTGTTGACCTCCGCTGGACTCGTTCCAATTTTTCCACATCCTTCTTGTAGTGTGGGGTCCAAAACTGGACACAGTACTCCAGACGAGGCCTCACCAATGTCGAATAGAGGGGAATGATCACGTCCCTCGATCTGCTGGCTGTACCCCTACTTATAGAGCCTAAAATGCCGTTAGCCTTCTTGGCAACAGGGGCACACTACTGACTCATATCGAGCTTCTCATCCACTGTAACCCCTAGGTCCTTTTCTGCAGAACTGCTTCCTAGACATTCGGTCTCTAGTCTGTAACAGTGAATGAGATTCTTCCGTCCTAAGTGCAGGACTCTGCACTTGTCCTTATTGAACCTCATCAGGTTTCTTTTGGCCCAGTCCTCTAATTTGTCTAGGTCTCTCTGTAGCCTATCCCTACCCTCCAGCGTATCTACTACTCCTCCCAGTTTAGTGTCATCTGCAAACTTGCTGAGAATGCAGTCCACGCTGTCCTCCAGATCATTAATGAAGATATTGAACAAAACCGGCCCCAGGACCGACCCTTGGGGCACTCTGCTTGAAACCGGCTGCCAAGTAGACATGGAGCCGTTGATCACTACCCGTTGAGCCCGACGATCTAGCCAGCTTTCTATCCACCTTATAGTCCATTCATCCAGCCCATACTTCTTTAACTTGCTGGCAAGAACACTGTGGGAGACCGTATCAGAAGCTTTGCTAAAGTCAAGGAATAACACATCCACTGCTTTCCCCTCATCCGCAGACCCAGTTATCTCCTCACAGAAGGCAATTAGGTTAGTAAGGCATGACTTGCCCTTGGTGAATCCATGCTGACTGTTGCAGATCACTTTCCTCTCCTCTAAGTGCTTCAGAATTGATTCCTTGAGGACCTGCTCCATGATTTTTCCAGAGACTGAGGTGAGGCTGACCTGTAGTTCCCTGGATCCTCCTTTTTCCCTTTTTTAAAGATGGGCACTACATGAGCCTTTTTCCAGTCATCTGGGACCTCCCCCGATCGCCATGAGTTTTCAAAGATAATGGCCAATGGCTCTGCAATCACATCCGCCAACTCCTTTAGCACCCTTGGATGCAGTGCATCCGGCCCCATGGACTTGTGCTCATCCAGTTTTTCTAAATAGTCCGAACCACTTCTTTCTGCACAGAGGGCTGGTCACCTTCTCCCCATACTGTGCTGCCCAGTGCAGCAGTCTGGGAGCTGACCTTGTTTGTGTAGACAGAGCCTTGCTCCTGCAGCTCTCGGGAGAGGGCCTTGGTGGGCTTCCAAACCAGCCCGTTGGAGCCACTCCTAGTGCCACTGAGCCATGTGCCAACGGAAAGCTCCTGGCCACTGGCACAGGTACCCTGACAGCTGCTGGTCTCCAAGCCCCAGCCTCGTGGTGACTAACAGAGAAACCGTGGGCTGCTTTGGAAGCTGCTTCCTCCTTCTGATCCTCTCCTCCAGCTCCCCTGCTCCATCCCAGAGGGCGGGTGCTGGAGGGCACTGACTTGGCCATGCAGATGTGGGTTGGGGCCTGGGCTGAGCCAGGTTTGGCGCAGGGATGGCCTGGCTGGGTGCACCCTGTTTGTGATCATCTGGGCCTGGCCTAGGCCACATTAGGCTAGCGCCCCTTCAAGCCCCATGCCCCTGACTGGTTCACGGGAGGGATAGGGAGGGCAGGCGGCTGCTTCCCAGCCCAGCTGGAGGCTGCCCTGGCTGGGAGACAGGCAGAGGGAGAAAATGCAGTTCCTCTCAGCAGCACTAGGGGCACCAGCCAGGTCAGGCACTCTCAGCCTGTGCGCTCCCTGCAGCTCAGACTCTGCATTGCACCTCTCCTATGTCCATACCCATCACACCCTGCCATGGCTTTCCCAGCACCTGCCAGCCTCAGAGTGCCCCAGGCTTCGCAAAATATGATCCCAGTCCGTCAGGGGGTTTGGAAAATGCCCAGCAGCATCCGTGTGATATGAAACCTCAGTAACAGGCACCCAGAGCGGGAGTGACTCACATGGATTTGGGGGCAGAGCTGGGCATGGAACCAGGAATCCTGCCTCCCAGCCACTGATCTAACCACTGGACCCTACTCCCCTCCCAGAGCTCAGTGCAGAACCCAGATGTCCTACCTCCCAGCCCTCTCTGCTCTCTCCATATTTCTGTCCCCTCATACCCCTACTAATAATTGTACATGCAGCTTGCTGGGGAATGTGCCCTGGAAGAGGTCAGTCCCTTCGAGCCCAGCAGGCCCTGTTTCCCCTGGGCCAGCTCCTCTCTCCCTGCTGGGCAAATGAGCACTGCATGCCTGCTGTGGATGGGGTGAGAGACCGTGGCACCTGTGATCTGCTGCTGGCCTCAGCCCTGGGGACTGGTGGGAATGCAGTGCTGTGACGTTGCACTCTATATGATTTTACAAAAATATATAATGTAACTGGAATATGCTTCATGAAAAAGGTCTCTTGTAAGGTATCATTACAAAGCATATAATCTACTGAGCATGGTCATCCTATTTGTATAAATGTATCCCTCTTGTATCTGAAACTAGAAATATGAAATATCACTCTGAGGGCCTATTGTAATTATGCAATACAAATAATCACATGCTGATCTACAGAAATACTTTTGTACCGTGGCCATCCCCACTGGTTCAAGAGATTAGTCACTGAAAATGGAAGTATGTGAACTTGACATCTGCGTTTAACTCAGTCCCCTCGTTCTTTCTGCTCAGTACACACTCGGTGGTAGGTGTGTCCACATAATAAGGTTATGAAGATGGGTCTATGGGAGGGTTTGACTTCCTGTACCATGGTCTGCTATTGCAGGAAGGAGGTTTGCTGGGAAGAGATGGGGTCTGTCTGTCAAGAAGGAGAAGAACAAATTCGTTCACTGACTCACCAACCTTATGAGAAGAGCTTAAAAGTAAGTTCAGAGGGGGCAGGTGAAAAAAGGCACCAGGTGAAAAAAGGTAATCTTAATAGAGGACTAGATCTTTGGGGAGAAGTAGATGTGGAAAATTGCCGTAGAATTATAGGAGAAACAAGAGGGAAATCCATGGAGGCATCTGCTTAACATCTTAGATGTCTATACACAAATGCAAGGAGTAATAATAATGGGGAATAAACAGTAAGAACTGGGAATTTTAGTACATAAGTCATAACTGAGCTTAACTGGCATCACAGATACTCGATGGGCTAAATCTCATGACAGGAATATTGGTATAGAGGGCTATAGCTTGGTTAGGAAGGACAGGCAGGAAAAAGAGAAAGGAAGTATTGCCTTGTACGCTTGTTCTGAGGTCCAGAAGGAGGTGAGAAGCAGACCAGTTGAAAGTCTCTGAGTAAAGATGGAAGAGGGAAAAAACAGGGGTGATGTCCTGGTAGGGGTCTGTTACAGACCACCAAATCAGGAAGAGGAGGGAGATGAGGCATTTCTAGAACAAATATCAGGATCTGTGTTTTGGATATTTCTGTTAATAATGGGGGACTTTACCTACCCAGACATCTGTTGAAAAAGGAATATGGCAAAACACAAAAAATTATCCAGTAAATTCCAGAAATGTCCTGAGGGCAATGCTTTGTTTCAGAAAATGGAGGAAGTAACCAGGGGGGCAGCCATTTTAGATTTGATTCTGACCAACAAGGAAGAGCTGGTTGTGATGGTAAAGGTGATTTGGGTGAAAGTGATCATGAATGATAGACTTCATGATTCTAAGGAAAGGAAGGAGTGAGAATGATAGAAGAAGGACTACAAAAAACAGACTTTAACATACTCAGAGAATTGGTAGGTAGCCACCCATGTGGAAAATATCGAAGGCATAAAGGAGTTCAGGAAAGCTGGCAGTTTCTCAAGGAGACAATATTAAAGGACAACCACCAATGCAAAGGAAAGATAGGAAGAATAGTAAGAGGCAGATATGGCTCCATCAGAAGTTTTTTAATGACCTGAAAATCATAGCAAGGGACAAATGTAATTGGAATTCTTTTTCCATATGGTTTACTGCAAAGAGTGTCATCATTTTGAATGCTTTAAAGGCAGCATCACTTCCAAAATCAAGAGTTGGCTCTACATATGGCCATATATATAGGACACCAGACTATATTAAACAGAATAAAAATTAATTTAGTTGATTTGTTTGGCAGGACATGGAAATTAAGTATAAATTTCAGTTCGTTGTAAAACAACATAAAATCAATATTTGTAATACAGTTCAATAAGGTTTCATCAGGCTTTCTGATCAACCAAATTAAAAAGCAAAGGAAACCAACCAACCACACTCAAGGGTCACTGTGCATTCTCCAAGGCAGTTTCTTCTCTTTCTTTCTTTGGTGCTTTTATTTTATATAAATTCAACCAGGAGCAGATTTTCAGATAAAACCAATACTGGAAAGTGTGGCAAACAGAGAGAGGGACTAAACCAAAATTCAAAATGATGTCGAGAGAATGAGAAATTCTACACTGGAGCAAATGTAGCGAGCTATTGGACTGCTTACATGTATGGGCCCAGTTATTGAAATGTATTTAGGTTCCTAACAGCTACTGATTTGAGTGCGAGTTGGGAGCCTAAATACCTTTGAGGATCTTGTCCATGTAATTACAGCACATACCTGGTCGGCAGCAGATTATGTGGTACGCTACAGTCACATCGATGTCATAATAGTGCTTGCACGATCTGCCCTGGCTGTCCTGGACATGACAGACTGAGAGACCAGTTGCCTCTCAGTACGGGAGCTCTTTGGAGAAAGGACTGTCTGGAGGAAGTGTTGAGGAAAGATTCAAACATGAATACATTTGTGACTGAGCAGGAGGTAACCGACAGAGGTAAGGGTCAGCACTGTATTTTCTAGATCCAGTCTTTATTCACACACACATTCAGAAAGCCTAGGCATACAGAGAGATTAGTTGTAATGTTCTCCATTTCTGTGACCAGAACCTCAGCTGCTGTAAATCAGTGTCGCTCTGTTGACTTCCTTGTAGCTGTGTTGATTTACACCAGTTGAGGAGTTGGCCTACAGCCTCTGGCCCTGGAAACTTTCCTGAGAATCTGATTTTCTATTGAATGTTATGGGGGAGGTCTCCCTTCTTTTCTCCCAGGTGTTTTATATTTATTGTGGGTCCTCATTTTGTGTCTTCTTCATCCATGCTGCCAAGATCTAGTTGTGGAATCCATCGGAAATGGGGGAAATTAGAACAAAAAATGTGGAAGGGCTTCTCCTCTGTCTGTCTAAATGAAGCTCTGCTAATATCTTAAATGCCGGATAAGAAAGCATGGGGTCACATTTCTTAGCAACACTAGTGCTCCTAATCTCACACTATCACTACTTCAGCTAAATGGGCAGTGTCGGTTACAGTTAGGATTCAATTTGCATCTGGACGTTATAACTGAAGGATGCAATTTGCTTAAAGGATGGGCAATCACCACCTCAATCAGGATGTAGGTGCCTTAATATGGATTTAGGCGCTTCAGTTTAGGCACCCAGTTTTGCAAATTTGGGCCATAAATGATTATTCTGTATGCTATCAAACCTCGTCAATTGATAGTAAAGAGAGAAAGGAAGATTATTTTACATGGGGATCTACTTGAAAGGAGCAAATTTTCTTCATTATGATTTCCCCCCAAACACGTTGGGCAGTTCAGCAAACAAACCTGATCATCAGGAGGAAGGAAGAGGATTTACATGAGTCCCAGGTCTACTTCTCACAGTGTTTGGGTGCCTGCAGAATGTTTACTGGATACTGAATTAAAGAGGCCAGCACCAATTTCTACTATCAGTGGTAACCAGCCAAATCCTTTTCTTTAATTTCAGGTGTTTATAATGAGGTTGTTTCCCTCTTGGCACATATGGATGACCAAAATAAGGACAAAATTGCCCTCAGGATTGCCTGTATAGCTGAGACCAAGCTGGCTAGCGTTGTAACAGTTCTGCTAGAGAAACTGCAACTGGATGAGGTAGGGCAGTTTCATGAAATTCCATCCGCTTTCCATGTGTCCACACCAAATTCTGTCTGACTTCATGGGGGAGTGCATGGGGGTAATTCAGTATAGAACGTGGCCTGGCTCACAATCAGCATAATCAATATTCACCCTTCTGTCCTCAGGCATGAACTCATCATGCAAAATGCTGTTATTACAGATCAGGATGATACAATGCTCTATACAGAGAGTATTGTCCTTTTACACACAGTGGAGTAGATGGGCTGTATACAGTAAAAGTACACTATAGGACTAGCAATAATCTCTTTTAATAATACTTTGCCCTTCTTTAGCATCTTCATCCAAAAATCTCAAAGCGCTTACCTAATACTAGTGAATTAAGAATCTCAGCACCCTTGTGAGAATGGTCCCCATTTACAGATGATTTGTGTCACAGGGAATTAAGTTACTTGCTCAACAGCACTTAGCAAGTTAGTAAAAGAATGTGACTAAAACCCAAGTGAACTGACTCCCTGCTCTTATTCCTAGCCAACACTCCTTTCTTATGATGACATATTATTGAGATTATAGCACTGAAGAGACTTTATCTCTCTATTTTCTACTGGGGGAATTCTGCAATAAAAAAATAAAAATGATGCACACAGTATTTTAACATTTCAGCAAATATACAATATAATTGCCCCAATTCAAATTATTTTTGATTATTTATTTCAAAATCCCTGTCAACAAGTATGTCTGTGTCAATACAGACAATAAAAAGGATTCAGGAAATGTTTTTTGACAAATAGATTCCTTATTATGCATTTTAATACAGAACTCTGAGTAAGAATTCATTTCAACTCACTACAGAACCGTATTTCTGGCACCCCTCAGCCACAGTGCAAAGGCTTGGTGGAGTCAGGGGTGATGGAGATGTTGAGGGAGGGGGAAGTAAATTGCTGGGAAGGAACCTGGGTATGAACTTGGAGGGTTGCTGGGTATGGGTGGGAAATGTATGGAACAGGGTTTTTTTGGGAGGGGCGGGGAGGAACTGTTAGGGAGCGTCCCCCCCATTCAGACCCTGGCTGACCCCTAACCTCTCCCATTCAGGAAGGCACATCTGCCCCTGTCTCCATGTGTTCCTGCACCCTCATGGGTCCTTGCACCCCCTGGCCACATATGTCCCCTCCACCCCACTCAGACACCCACTCCCCTCATCCCCATGTGTCCCTGTGCCCCCTCCCCCATCCCCATGTGTCTCTGTGCCTCCACCCAACCACTCCCTTTCCCTATGTAGCTCTGCAGCTCCTCCCCCATCGCTATGTGGCTCTGAACCTCCCTCCCCCCGTAACCCTGTCAGTCTGTCTTCGGAAGTAGAGGTCTGCTCGGGCCCAATTTTGCAGCCCAACCTGAACGGGCCTCAAGCCCACTCACCTCACCCTGAGAGGGTTGAATCATTTTCCATCTTGGTCCCAACCCTTCCCCCCAAACTCCCATTCAGCCCCTGCCTCAGTCTGCCGTCCCCCACTAGCCCTTATGAGCAGAACTGAACTGCTTGTCTTGGCCTCCTAGTACTTTAATTAGTTGAATTATTCGATTAATGATGAATCTCTTCTGGTTTCAAAGAATAAAATTGTTGCATAATCCAGAGCTACTTGAAGTACGTAGAGCTTCTTCATAAATTATCAGTGACAATTTTCAATTAAAAAAAATCCTCCTTACATTTAAAAATTAATGGAAGGAGCTTCTCCCCAGTGGAGCTGTGTGTTCTGATTGCAGTTTGCAGAAGCATCCCTTTTCAAGCAGCACACTGGAATGTTTAGCCAATCAAGAGATCTGATTGGCTTTCAACATTCCAAAGGGCTTTATGACCTTGGCATGCAAGTCACATAGGTTTACAGACTCACAGGAGACAGAGCTGGAAAAGACCTATTGGCTCATCCAGTCCATTTCCCTGCTAATGCAGGAGCATTCCCAGCAGCCATTTTCCACTGTTTTGGCCCAACTAATTTTAAAAGCCCCTAATGACTGAGCTTCCACTGTTTTCCTAGAAAGACCGTGTCATAAGCTTATAGACCTGTCTCCCAGGTGGGGCATTTTTCTTGTTATTAAAGTCTAAATTGTATGCCTTTTTTTAGTTTAATCCCATTACTCCTACTTTTACCTAAATGTATTATACTAAAAAATTGCTCTCCTTCCTTGGTGTTCACACCCTTCAGATAGGTGTATGGTATTATCATGTCTCCCTCACAGTCAGCCCTTGGCCGCACTGGCCATAGACAGCTCTGTCAGTCTGTCTTCAGAAGTAGAGGTCTGCTGGGGCCCAATTCTGAAGCCCAGCCTGAATGGGCCCCAAGCCCACTCACCTCACCCTGAGAGAGTTGAATCATTTTCCATCCTGGTCCCAACCTTTCCCCCCAATCCAGATACTGCCACCTCATCCTGCTCATGGGGCCGGCGCAGCGGCAATAATGTGCAGCAATGGCTTGATCCTCTGACACTGCCCCCTGCTGTGTTGATCCCATGGACTAAAGGAGGAGAACTGACCTGACCTGAGCCCAAGAGAGTCCAGTTGTTTTCTCATCCAACCTGACCCTGATGCCTGTAGTCAGATCCCATAGGATTTGGGTCAGGTTGCAGGGCTCTATTCAGAAGTCAAATCTGCCACCCCCGTGCATTCTTTTTTGTTCTCCCATGAATTACTTCCAATTTGTTGATCTCTCTGGGAATGTGGTGCTAGAAAATGCAATAATCCAGATGCAGTCATGCCTCAGCTGAGCAGAGAGGAACTGTCCTCTTCCTGCTTTCTGCCATGATCCCTGTGTATAAAAGACCTAACCCACATGGTTCTTTGTGGTAGCCATCACCCCTTGCATATACATATTGACTTTGTGTTCCACGGTCACCCCCAGGACACTTGTTGCTTCCCACTTTTCACCCTTCCATTTTGTCAGTTAATTCTACCTCCTTTCCAGATGTGCTAATTTGCAGTTTTCTGAAAGGAATCTTGTTCTCTGCTCAGGTTTTTAATTTCTCTGCGTCCCTCTTTATTTTTAATCTGTCCCAGCTGATACTATCATCTGTGAATTTCTGCACTGATGGGCCTCCTAAAAGACACCTTCAAGTGTGCAACTGTCAATGTAGATCTAACTGCTGAGCTCATTTCCCCTAGGAGCTGTTGAGGACATACTGCGGGAGTTGGGTATTTTGTAATTCAACATTTTCAAATTCTGTCTGGAGTGGACAGTGCAAGGGCAAAGTGGTAAATGACACTCGATAAGGGGACAGTGAAGGAGGCTTCTTCTGGCTCTTTTCTCTCCTGGAAGATTAAAGTATGTCAATTGCTCGGCTGCTTCTGAAGTGCTGCTAAATGCGGTGATTGTGGAGGGTATGGCTTGTTTTATACCGATTAAGCCAATGGATTAGTTGTGTGAGCATGCTGGCTGAGAAGTCAGTGTGGCCTAGTGGATAAGACTCTAGATAATGACTCAGGAGACATGGATTCTCTTCTTGGCCATGGACCTACTCTGTTATGATAAGACTTGGGCTAGTCATTTCATGTTTGGATTGGAAGCTCTTTAGGGCAGGGTCTTATTTGTCAAATTACTATGTGGTCATCAAGAAAAACCTTTTCCCGAATATTTGTTTTCTTTTTTGGTTTGTCCCCAGCAAAACAGAGTAGACATTTACTGTATCCTGGAGAAGGTATTACAGCAGGACACCAAGGACCTGGAGAGAGGGCTACTGAACAAAACAATAATCCTAGCCTTAAACCACATGAGAGAGACTCAGGTAAGTTAGTTCTCCTGAGATATTAATCAAAGGATCCAAAGTTTTAACTAATTAAAACTCTCTTTTTTGGGGGGTAAAGTATATATTGAAATGAAAATGTGTTCTTCTGTTAGAGGCCCACAATGTCCTAGACAGCCCTTGTGCACATGCATAAGATGGGAAAACTCACATGCGAAAGTTACACTTGTACTTAAGTGCTTTGCAGGACCAGGACCCGAGACACATGATATCAGACACAGAAACAGGCCTATGGTTTCTTAATGAGCAAGTCTTTCCCGAAGTTTTCTAGGGATTTCATTATTGATACTGATGTTACGTGGGAGGCGCTCTGATACTATCGCAATAAGTGGCAGTATAAAGCCCTAAGACAGACAGACAATCTGAACTATCTCCAAAAGAAGCAGCATTGGATTTAGAATCTACTTTGCCAGCAGGAAAACCCATGGAAAAATCCCTCTCTTGTTCCAAAGGAGGTCAGTTCCCTTTTTGAAGACAGTTTATTCCAGGAAAGCTCTCTGAATATCTTTGAAGTGGCCCAGTCTGTGTCTCACTACTTTGTCAGGGAAGGGCAGAGCAAAATATCATGTGACTATGGTGACCAGTCATCCACCACAAGGAGCTAATAATGAATAGTCTAGCTAAGCAGCTTGCAAGCAACTCAAAGGCTGAAAATTGTTTAGCCAACTGACTCAATACATATTTATGACTAATGACTCTATCCACAGAAAGTTGGGTGGGTTCATTTGGAACTTATGCACAGAAATAAGGACTTGACTCATATAAACAAGTCAGGCTAATGCAACCGGCTTCAGTCACTTCAGTGTTTTGAGTGTTTTTTTTCTTTTAGGAAGCAACAAATGAAGTCAAAGTGGCAGCTAGCAACACGTTAGTGACTCTGGCACGCTGCTATTTCGATCCTGTCATGTTTGAGCTGCTCTGTCATCTGAAACCACCAAATCTGCCTGAAGAATTTGTTTTAATTACGTTGGGAAACTTGTCATCAGCCTATGGTACGGTAACTTCCATCTTTTGTTTCAAAGTTATCACTTTTCATTTAAGGACAGGGGATTACTCTCTCTACCTAAAAATGTTGCAGCTAAGTGGAGCTCTGCTTGAGTGTGTGCGTGTGTGTTTGCGTGGAGAGACCCCAGATTAACTGCTCTTGCTAGTTTTGGCTTCCAGATGATGAGCTATCCAGACGGCGGTGCAAGCTCTAACTTCTGCCCCCGACTGAAGTTCCTTAGGGATGGGAATGAGTGGAAGATCAAGTCTGGTGGAGCTCTTCTCCACCCCACTTCCCATCCGGCCCCAGTGCTCTCTCCCCTTACGCTGGGAGTGAGTTAGGCAGCGGGCACAGCTGTGCACTGATGGAGGATTCCTCTCTTCAGGGTGCATCCCCCACTGGCTTTCAATGGCTGCTTTAAAGCCATTCTGCTCTGCTTATGCAGTGCAAATTGGCCCAGGAGCCCCTAGCACCCTGCCCCACAGTGTTTCTAAGTGTGTTCTAAGAAGGCGTAGAGCAGCCGATTATCTGTCTTCTTTCTCTTCTGGCCTTTCCCTGCAGCACTTAAGTGTATCCCTTTTGTGAGAATAACCCTGAAAGCCGTGTTCCACATGTTGGAGTTAGTCAATGACAGCCGGATGAGACAAGCATTTTGTGGTGGTAAGTGCCAGCACTTAGTGTAGGTGCCTAGAATGGCTATTGAGGGGGTCTTGGTACAGATTGGACTGACTGACCAAGTCTGCAAACAGGCCCTGAACTGTGTTCCCTGCCCTGCATTGCGCCAGGTGCTGTGTTCCTGGGCTCCCGTGGCACTCAGTGAAGTGGAGAGTGCTCCTCACTTTTGCAGGAGGCGCTGGGCAGGTCTTAAAAGAAAGAACAATACATACAAATGGTCTCTCTGTATTAAGGTGACAAATACAAGGTCAATTGCTTAAAAGAAATATGAATAAACAGCCTTATTCAAAAAGAATACAATTTAGCACTCCAGCAACTAGAGACATGTAAATACAAAAGAAAAAAAACCATATAACTCACTATTTGATCTCTTTGTACTTACAACTGGGAAAGAGAAGATTAGAAAAGCAGGAAATAGAAAAATCCTTCTCTAGCTGAGAGAGATTCAGGCAGAAGACAAAGAACTCAGACACAAACTTCCTTCCACCCAGAGTAGAAAAAATCCTGTTTCCTGATTGGTCCTCTGGTCAGGTGCTTCAGGTTACTTTTTTTCCAGGTGAAAGAGACATTAACCCTTAGCTATCTGTTTATGACAAGAGTGCTCCTCACTTTTACAGGAGGCGCTGAGCATTTGTAAGTTCAGGCCCTTTATGACTCATGGATATAATTTAAAATAAACAGACACACAGGCTGAAGCTGCCCATCTGCCAGAAGGCTCCTGGGGGAGGAGGTGAAGGGAGCAGATTTCAATACTGTACATTTAAAAACCCCATTTCCCACTCCATCATTCATTCTCTTCCCTTAGTTTCTTTATCATCATTTCCTCTCACCCTCTTTCTCTGTCTTCTCTTCCTCTCCATTTCTCTCTTCCTTTGCTTTTCAGGTGATGCTTAGTAAGGGATTAATCCTGTGCCTTTTGAGGTAAATGGAAATTTTGCCATCGACTTCATAGACAACAGGATTGGGCCCTAATTCTTCTTAGCAAGGACGCTAGATACACCTAATTTCAGGGCAAAGTGCTCCCCACTACCTTCAAATCCCAGTAAAGCCAATGGCTGTTAGGGGCACTCAACATCTTTCAGACAAACTGTAACTCAAGATAAAATCATCCAGTGTTAGGGTTAAATAAACAATAAGTGCAGGTATCAGAGGGATAGCCGTGTTAGTCTGGATCTGTAAAAGCAGCAAAGAGTCCTGTGGCACCTTATAGACTAACAGACGTTTTGGAGCATGAGCTTTCATGGGTGA
Organism: Gopherus flavomarginatus; assembly: GCF_025201925.1. Lineage (NCBI taxonomy): Eukaryota > Metazoa > Chordata > Testudines > Testudinidae > Gopherus > Gopherus flavomarginatus. Next base: position 152,020,248 of record NC_066621.1, on the reverse strand, counting down.
ATACCCACTTCGTCAGATGCATGTCATAACTGCAGGGGACACGAGTCATTCAGAGGAAAGGTTGCTGAAATATTTTGTTTTTTAATGATATTTTCCATAATTATTTTCTCCAAATTTGATGAAAAATAAACTTGAAAAATGTCAATGACAAGTTTGATCAGGAAGTGTGCATCCAGTGTTTTGGAGCATCTAAAGAGGTGGCTGAATTTTTTTTGATTTTTGAAAAATATAAATGATTTTTATACTTTGCAATTTTGAAAGAAAAAACACTCTCAGTAAAGATTTTTCTTTGAATTTAAACTGCTTTTTCAAGCAGCTCTAATTAAAAGGTAACAAGGAAGGGAGAAAAAAATTGTCTTCAAATGATGGTAACTGAAAAAAGATTGAGAAATCTGCAAATTAAAAAATGAAAAAGCCTTTTGAGAAATAAGGCATGGAATGGGAGGAAGAGAAATAGCTCAAAATTGATCTGGGATTTCAGCATCTAGTCCTGAACTAAGCAGTAGCTGCCATGGAAATGTAGTAAACTTTAGGCCTAGGTGTATTCATTGGTAAAGCAACTTTTCCTCGTTACTAATATGTCCTTTTCACATTGTTTGTCTTCTCTCTGTCCATACAGTTCTGGAAAAATGGTCAAGGGCAGTAAAGCTCTTTTTGACTAAGTGGGAAAAGTGCCCATTCCCTATAGCGGGTGAATTGCGACTCTGCAATCATTTTCTTCCCATGTATTCTCATGTGACCAGCAACTGGCTGACCTGTGAGGAGCCGGAGGTGAGAACTGCTGGCTTTCTAAACCTTTAGCAGAAATTGTAATGTTAAATTCTATGTGTCTGGCACTCTTTGTGATGATGGCATTTAATGGTAGGTCCTTTTGGATGGTAAAGAGTGTCATGTAAAACATCTAAACCCAAACATTTATAATGTCACCACGTCATGGAAATTCTGTCTGTACACAGTGTACATGGATTCTAGTTTTATGCACCTAACGTGCAGATGAAGACGGGCTAGTGGGCTAAATTAATTCCTCCATTCGTCCCCAGTGGAGTTCCAGCAGGGATGAGTTGGCCTAGAATGCATTCTTATCTGGGGAAATATCTTACCTGGTATAGTTGTGAGGTACATTAGAATATAATCCTGAAACCAACCCTACGAGTCCTGGTTCTTTATCAGGAAATCTTGAGATAGGGCCGTTCCTACAGTGGAACAAGGGAAGCTGCAGGCATTAGAAATAGAAGAGGTGTTCCCATTGGATGATACTGAATGAATTAGTAGGAACATAAATTCTGTGTCTCATCTATGCAGCTCAAGCAGGAAATCATCAAAGCCCTTGGTCCCATGATGAGCCTTCTGCTCCATAAAGAGGAGTATCGGGATCAGATATTTGAAACGATCTCATGGCTCCTTGAACAATATAAGGAGGACACTCATGTTTTTCACATCACGAAGGTGAGGTAGCAGTCCTTCAGGTAACTGTCTATGTGTCTGTATGTATGAACTGCACGAGGAGTTTGCTGCCAGTGGGGTTTCCTGGTTGAGACAGTGACTTGTTAGAAAATAAATATACACACGAGTTCTGGGTTTATACACATGGTGAGTCAGGCGACAAGATTTGTAGGTAAATGCCTCTTATGAAAAAGCATCCTCTGTTTCCTGGGGAGGATGATAAGGAGATAAAAAACAAAACACCTGCGCCCCTCCCCAAAAAGATACTCCCTCCTTGTGATTTCCTAGTACATCCTGTCAACTCTGTGTCTATCTTTTAGTTCATAAGCTGCTCAGAGCAGGGGCTGCCATATGTTGTCTCTGGTCAGTACCAAGCCAACAGTCAGTGGTTGAAAATTAATACTAAGGAGGCCTGAGAGTCATTGCTTTGGATTCTGTAACTAGATGGATCTAAAAGCATTGCCTGTCTATTTCATCTCCCGTTCTATGCAGTGCTGTTGTAGCCACGTTGGTCCCAAGATATTAGAGCACCAAGGTGGGTGAGATAATCTAATTAAAGATATTGTCTCACTTCCCGTCTCTCTCTATTTCAAATACCCTGAGTACCACATGAGCAAGAAGAAAGGGGCCATATTCTGTCTTCAGTGGGGCTACACAGTTGTAAATGAAGTCACCAGACAGCTGTAACTTCTTGGTAGTGATATTTACTCACCATCTCTGTTGGTTGAAGCTTTCTGGTACAGAGTATGTGGTCACATTTGGGGTTGAAAAACCCATGATTTGGAGGGAACCAGTACATCATGGACTTGTTTGATAGCATCAGGGCACTACACATCTACTTAAATATAGTAAAATCTATAGATGGCATCAAAGAGATTCTGGAAGCTTGAAGCAACAAAGGAGAAAAGTGTTTAGATGCAGGAAGGAATTTGCTTTTCAGCTTTTTTATCAATAACCTGGCAGAGGACATAAAATCGTCCCTGATAAAGTTGGCAGATGAGATAAAAATTGGGAAGTGGTAAATAATGAAGAGGAGAGATTCAGAGTGATTTAGATCACTTGGTAAACTAGGCACAAAGAAAGGTGTGTTTAAAAATGGCTGAATGTGACTGTGTGCATCTAGGCAGAAAGAATTTAGGCCATTAGAACCATTTAGCAATGGCTGAGGCAGATTCTCCCTCGCTGACAGTTTTTATATCGAGATTGGGATGTTTTTCTAAAAGCTCTGCTCTGGGAATTATTCTGGGCAAGATCTGTGGCCTTTGTTATACCGGAGGTCAGACTAGATGATGGCAATAATCCGTTCCGGCCTTGGAATCCACGAATCCCCTAAATCTGCTTCAGTCACTACATACTGCTCCTGTGTGTGCCACCATCTGACTTTTACCCTCTGTTGCAGAGTCTGAGCCAGCTCTTGGAGGTCTCTGGTGAACATAAGATCCCTCTCCCTAAAGGGGAGTTTCAAGCCATCTGCAGTGCTCTGCACAACCAGGTGAGGGGTAGTTTTGCTTGGATCCCTTGAGTTAGGCACAGCAGATCTGAAGCATATTAACAATCCAAATCTATCGAATGATAGTGCAGAGCCTGGGGACCTCCTCATGCCTTCCTGATTTCTGCAGGCTCAAGAGTGAGCAGGTAACAGTCTCATTTTCTTAGCTAATATCCAGCTCAGTTTGTAAAGCAATTTCACCATAAGCCGATTATCAGGGGGAGTCAGAATTGCACAGTAAAAACTGTAGCTGTGTCTTGATTCGATGAGCTCTGCTGCTCAAAACACTCTAGCTTCTCTTATCTAATGTATTGATTCATAGATTCATAGATTGTTAGACTCTAGGACTGGAAGGGACCTCAAGAGGTCATTAAGTCCAGTCCCCTGCCCTCATGGCAGGACCAAATACTGTCTAGATCATCCCTGATAGACATTTATCTAACCTACTCTTAAATATCTCCAGAGATGGAGATTCCACAACCTCCCTAGGCAATTTATTCCAGTGTTTAACTACCCTGACAGTTAGGAACTTCTTCCTGTTGTCCAACCTAAATCTCCCTTGCTGCAGTTTAAGCCCATTGCTTCTTGTTCTATCATTAGAGGCTAAGGTGAACAAGTTTTCTCCCTCCTCCTGATCATTGTGTTTGATCCTTGCTGTGCATTCAGTACCATCCACCTGGGGTTGAGACCTCTAGTTGGACACGTAGGAAGTGGAAGCTTAGAAATTAATTGAACCTTTTCTTTTCAATTGCTTCTGATTAGTTTTTCTTTGACCATTTCCCTCCTTCCCACAGATCTGTTCTCAAGCTAAGCCGCTCAGCACAGAAAATCACGCAGAGCTGGTCCATTGTATAATTCTGCTAGGTAAGGGGAAGAGACTCTGAGTTACACAGTGGTTTCCGTGTAACTTCCTTACCTTTGTAAGGTATGGTAAGAATAAGAGTTCTGTCATCAGTGAGGACGTGATTTCTTCCCTTGCAGCCCGTTCTTCTCCGGAGGATCTGATAGCATTTCTGCACTCCCAGCTGAAGATTAAGAATGAGGCTGTTTGCGTGACGTCTTTGAATCTGCTCAGAGCTATTGTTGATGCTGACTGTAAGTAACACAGGAGCAAGTGTGCTAGCTGCCCTCTTGGCCAACATGCTGAGGATTGAGTTGGGGACACCCAGAGCTAAAAGCATAGCTACTATAGATTGAACTGAAGAACCAAGGCTTTGTAGGCATGGCAGGGCAGTAACAGACTCATCGCCTCTGCAAATGGGGCGCAGAGGCTCTATAACACACAGTCACCAGTGCTCTGGATATCCACTAAGGGACCAAATGCTGCCCTAAGTTACCCCCCTATAGCCACACAGAAATCAACAGGTTCAACTAAGTGCTGAATGTAGCCCAAGATATTTTTCAACTTCAGATACAGAAGCTGACTAGGGATTAATGCACATTAACAATCATCAGATAAAAATAAAATAGCCCTCCTGACTCAATCATCAGTATTAGACACTATAGACTAGATTCTGAGTTCTGTTATACTGTATAAACACAGATAAACCTCGGTGACCTCAGTCTATCTAACTCTTTTAAAATATTTCCATCATGGCAATATGATGGCACTGTTTATAGCAATGGAATTATTTTAGATTTACACTGATGTAACTGAGACCAGAGTCTGGTCCTATATTTTCCCCACTGATTCTGTATATGAGAGAAGCTTGGTACTATTCTTCAGTAGGGTCCTTTGAAATTCAGGATTCATTCCACTGTAGAAAGTGAGTGTGTGAAACAAAGAAGTACTGTGCACCTCTCCTTATCTTTCAGTGCCCGAGACAGGAGATAAAAAGTGTCTGATTGTGAAGGCAGTGAAATCCACTCTGGGTGATCAGAATGCTACGGTAAGAGTGTGTGTGGAGCAGTGAAATATTTCAGTTTTTTTCAGTGATATGGGATGAATGGATATCTGGGTGGAGCTTTCATTCAGATCCAGAGGAGAGACTGCAGACTAGAGAAGGCATGTCATTCTCCTGCCTGTGTTAAATGGATCCATGTTTATAAGCCAAGGAGATCAAATCAAAAGCATAAGGACTCTTATATCCTATCTCCTAGTTCAGGCAGAAAGGATAACAATAACTCATGTGTGTCATCTCTACCCTTGCAGGTGAGGACAGCAGTTCTTCATTTCATCCGGAAGCTGCTCAGCTTGGAAAGTGTGGAGAATTGTGAAGCATGGGAGATGGTAGCACATGTTTTCATGGAGTTCAGTGTGTCCACCAGCAAACTGGTAAGGAGAGTTCTGAGCACTGAGGACTCAGTCCTACCATTCTTGCATGCTGACTGCTCCCGTTGACTTCAGTGGGAGTTTTGATTCAAGGACAACTGGACTGAATGATTAGAGCCAGAATCTGATCAGTTATATTGGTGTAAAGTCAAGGTAACCCCACTGACTTTAGTGGCGTTAGTCTGGATTCATACTAATGTAACAGAGATCAGATGCTCACACTGGGTATTTACCTCTAACAGAGTCATCTAGGTTACTCAACCCTCTGATGAATCATTGAAACTTCTGAAAACACCATTTTTCAGTGAAATATTCTAGTACAAGGAAGCACATCTCTTTGTTTGAAATAGACTCTCCAGAGAACATAATGATGCCCAATTCTGTGGCTGTTGAAGCAAACGTAAACTATCTGCAAAACACCAAGGTTATGCAGGTTGCATCACAGACTGTCAGGAGCCTGGAAAAGCTTGCTGCATATTTCCCTCACTACATGCTCTCATCTACATGTACTAGTATAAAAATATCTTCAGTCCGTATTTCTATGCATGGACATAGCCAAGGGCTCCAGACACTGTGCTCCATGATTGGATCCATGATCTGTATTAACGTAAGCAGTTCAACTTTAGAGCAAGTTGTTGAAGATCTTAGCTCTGCCTGGCCCCTTTTCTACAAAGTTGGAGCTTGTGGCAATACTCTCCTTTTTTACACCCACACCCACACCCATCTTAAGGAAGGCTGCTTTTTCTCATTGGGCCAGTTTTGCTCTCCTTTAAACTAAAATCAGTAGAGTCAATCAATATTTAGTCTGGTGTAAGTAAGAGGAGAATTAGGCCCGTTGATAGAATCACACTCACTACACACGAAATGACCAAGCTGGTTGGGGCATCAGAACAAACAGAGTGGATCCCCCTGCTTCTGCATATTGATTCCCACTGGGCAGAGTCTGAATGTTTTTCCTCAGAGATAAAAAGATGAAACAGTTTTCCAAATTTAAAGAAAATTAACCCTGTTGGGGAAACTCTTTTGTGTTCAGTGAATCATTCCCTTCACTTGAGGGTTTTCCTAAGCCTGGGATCTGACCCACCAGTTAGGAGTTTCTATTATTCCCTTCCCTTCAGATGGTTGTGCACTTCCAGTGCAATATAAAAGCAGGCATAGGTCAATGTTCAAGATGGCTTTGTAAGAGAAGGACACTGATTCTGTAGCCAGTGTCTTGCTACTAGCTAATAAGTTCCATAGAGCTATCTCACAGCAGGGTACAACACTTCTCACCCAGGCTATTCAGGAAGAAAACACTATCCAAAGCCTGTGCATTGACATCCTGCAATGTCTGGACACCTCAGTCAGTGGAATGACCCAAGTAAGTGACCTGTTGCTACTGCTTCTTGAAATAGGGACGTTCTTCCTTACATTCTTTGTACTTCCCCACAAGGAACCTTTTTGCACACTCAGCGTAATGGAGGAACAGTATGTCAAATTCATGTCAGGGATGGTGTGACCCCTTCATCATGGAGTAAGTGGTTCACATTAGAGAAAAGATAGAAAGCAATTTAACTGGAAGAAATCATGTTGCAGAGATCTTCTCTTCATTCTTTCCACTGTCTGAGTGCAACTCCCCCTTAGATCCTCCATGAATACTTCTGATCTTTAGATTTGGTGATCCTGGATTTGAACAGATCTTAGGGCTGGGAGTGTGCCTTATCTAGGTCTGTAAAGTTCTGGGTGAGTTGATGGTGCTATCTAAATAGCTCCATAATGCTGTAATGCAGGGAAGGAGGATTCATCTCTGAGTGAGAGCCAAATTGCTCACCAAAGAAGGCAGTATATTTAAAAGATAGAGTGAGGGGGCACCAGACAGGTAGAGTGAGATGATGGGAGGAGAGAGAGATGAGGTAATAGGTAAGGGAAGGGTCAGTGATGAATAAAAAGAGAAGCTACATGAGAGGGAGGGATTCAGACAGCAGGATACTGGAGGTGGGGGAATGGAAATAGCTGTGTACTGAACAGTCTCGCTCTTCTCTGCAGGTGCTATGGCCAAGGCTTCTAGAATATGTGGTGCCAGCTGAGTACACTGGCACTTTGAAGCCTCTCTGCAAATGCCTTAGGGAACTGGTTGAGAAAAAGCAGCAGGAAGGAGAAGAAGCTGCTTACCTCGACTACGGTGGACCAGGTTTATAACAGAAACTCTTTCATTTATTCTCTCCAGGCACACTGTGAAATGAACAGGTTCAGTCTGCTCCAGTTCTCTCATCTGCAATGAGAAGGCTAAAATGAATGAGGGATGGTCTTGTGATTGCAACATGGCCATGGGGGAAGCTAGGAAATGTGGGTTCTGTTCTCAGCTTGCCACCAAAATTCGGATGTGACCTTGGGGAAATCACTTGATCTTTCTCTCTCAGCTTCCCCACTTGTGACATGAAGGAGTAATTAATGCCAACCTGATAGAGGTGCTGTGAGGCGGAATTCATTCATGTCTGTAAAGCATTTGGAGAAGCTCAGACTGAAAGCACTATGGAAATGCAAGTTATGATCAGCTGCATTGAACACTGGTGGGCACGTTGGGAATGGCTAGGTGAATAACATCAGCAGGACTCTCTGAAAACCTTGCAAAATTAATGAGCTTCTCTTTCTTTCCCTAGTGAAACTCCCTACACCCCAGGAGCTGCTGGCACGACTCCTGGTGAGTAGACCATGAGAATAGGTTTGCAGTGGAATATGAAGTGGGACATTTAACTATATAAAAATAGGTTTTCTAGCCAGATGCTTGTAGACAGGCTGAGGAATGTGTATGATTGGATCTCTCTGTCTCTGCCCTCTCCTGAGACACACTGTTCTGGATCCTCACACTAGCTAGAATGCTTTCTTCTTCAGGAAGGCGCTGTAGTAGAATCAACAACTCTATTGTATGGTCTCCACAATGAGAGAGTCTGAACTATTCTCTCCTTCAGGAACAAACCGGTATTGTGCTGACAGAACTTAGCCTGTTCTTTCTCTCTCATTGGCAGGTAGTAGCCTCATCCCCTTATGCAGGAGAAGGACACGGATGTGCTGCCTTGCAGTTACTACAGGCCCTGCACCAAAATATCCATGCAGCAGTGGGTGAGATGTGGGTAGTAAAGATCCCATCTCTGGTGCAGTACATTGAAGGTAAAGTGCTAGTTAGGACAAGTGCGGTCCATGGAGAATAAATGGGAAGCCAGAAAATGCAGCTTCGTATGGACATGTGTTGTGCCATTCCTGTTGCAGTATGTGGGAACAGTGGGGAATAGAAATTGGGCTTCTAGGCCCTCACTTTTCCTTCATCTGGATAACTGTGAACCACTGGGGTAAATCCAGAGTTGAACCACTGAGGCCAATTCAATCTGGGCAGAATCAGGCCAGGAAGGTTTCAGCTGAATGGAAGTTTTACAGCAGTTCCCCCCACACCTCTGCTAGGTTAATGTTTGGGAAGATGAATTACGCGTGAAGCTGGAGGTTAGTGAAATATTTTGGCGTTACCTATATAGTCTGGTTTTGCAAACTGAATTTTTCTGAAAATTAACCCCCATGTTTACTTTCAAGGGTGACTCAATTAAAAAACCCAGAGTTTTTCTTTCTGTAAGGAAACCTGAGCCATAAAAGCCAGGTTGGCCAAGTGGGTGCCCTATGTAGATTCTAGGTATTGGGGGCCTAATAATGTCTTTCATCAATTTTACAGTGGTATGAATCTATTGACCTCCTGAGTCAGTGTAGGCTGTGTCTACACTATGGGGTTATGCCAGCAGAGCGCCAATGATGTAGCTCTGCCAGTATAGTCTTTGTGGAGTATGACAGACCCTACATGGAGCATAACCCGATATGTTTCTGATGACTGTCAGGCCCCACAATTTTCAGGTAGGTTTGATATTCAAAAACAGATTTAAAAAATGAGCTGTCTCTTCCCTAGTGGTTGTTGCTGTACAGAGTCTCCAGTACTACCTTGTGCCGACATTAAAGAAGGGTAGGTTAGAGCTGGACATTCAGAAACAGGGCTAGATTCTCAGCTGATGTAAATCAGTATAATTCCATTGACTTCAGTGAAGCTACACCGATTTACATCAAGTTAGGACCAAGTCCAGAATCTCTTATTATACAGGAAAAGTTTGTTTTTATATTAAGCCCAGTCTTCTGATGTGCTGAAGAGTTTTGTGAGATGCTAAGTACCCTCAGCTCCCGTTAAAGTCAACAGGAATTGGGAGTGCTCAGTATCTCACTCCTGGTGGGTTGACTGACCCTGAATAAAAATGCCAGCAGGGTACATAATACGATACTTTCTGTTGGTCCAGCAAAGAATGTTGGTATATGTCCCATTTAGCCTTGAAAGCCCAGGTATGTTACAGCTTGGCAGAGCAGGGGTTTTCGAAGGACTAACTGCAAAGGAGATTCCTGGGACGACTCTTCTTGCTAACCTAGGTGACATTATTGTTTTGCCTCCTGCTTCATAGGAAACACAGAGAATTCCCTGGACTGTGCGCGGTGGGAGCACATGCTGCTTCAGGTACAAGACACCTTTCAGCTGTATTGTCACAGCCCTCCCTCCCCCTTCCAAATGTATCAGCTGGGGAAAATATTAGTGATAAACTATTCATTATAAGCAGAGCTGGTCAAACCATTTCATTTTGTTCACTGAAAACTGGCCTTTTTTATTTTCATGGGACATTTTCAATTTTTCTTTTTTTTACACAAAACAAAACAACCACAACCCAAATGGAAAATGTTGAGTTTTTTAAAATGGAAGTTGATGTTTTGGGTTTTTTTTTTCATTTTCTTTCCTGTTTGTCTCCTTCCCCCTGCCCTCCCCACCCCCGGCTTTTTCAGTCACAAAGTGAAAGAGGGGAGGAAAGGCCTGGGGACGAGGTATAAAGGGAAGGAAAGGGGGAAAACAAAGAACTGAATAATGGTCCTTTTTGATTTTGAAAAGCAAAATATTTTTGTTTCTTTCACTTTTCATTTGTGTTGAAAAATGAAGAAAACAAAAAAATTCCACTTGTTTTGTGAAATGAAATTACCATTGTTCAACCAGCTCTAGTTATAAATAACTCCTGTGTTATCACTGGGAACAACACAAAACTTAACCAGAAAACCAACATGCTTGTGGTGCTAATGCACCACTAGGGGACCTCTAAAGGATTCCTTTTTTTTTTTTTTTTTTTTTTTTTTTTGCCACTCAAAAGAAAATTTGCTATGAGAAACCCAAAAAGGAAAAGAGACAAGACAGGGTTTGGTGACTGTATCTCATGAAGAAGCCTTTCTGGTCAGAAAGAGCAATTTACAGCCTCATGTAAATCCAGACAAGGAACATTTTTATGGCAAGTGCTGAAAATGAAAGGAAGGGACCTAGTGATAAATACGCCCCAGAAGGTTTGGAGTTGCATTTGGGGTTGGATTACACTCTAGAATTTCCCATTCCAGATCCCAGCCTTATTTGAAATTCTTTGGGCTGAAAAATCAAATCAGATTAGGTTTTCTTATGAGGTTTCTGATATTTCCTGGCTGCTGTTCAAAATTCAGGCCTGAAACAGCAAAGTGCTGAGAGTTACTAACCTCTGGCTGACTTCAAAGGGAGTTGAGGGTGTGACCCCAGGTCCTTTGGGTGGCCACTGACTTAGGCCACAGGATTCCCAGGATCTGATCTCTATATAATCAAAGGGTGTCATGTGAAGCCTTTGCTGGATACCTGCGCCACAGGGCTCATCATAATCATTGCACAGTGACGGGATGGAGAATATATAAGATGTTATGGTTGTATACTGAAATTGATGCTTTTAAGGTGTGTGAGTTGAGGCTGGTCACCAGAAAGTGATAAACAAGTTTCTTTCAGGCAGGAGATGCTTATCTGCCTGAATGGCTATATGTAGACAGAATATTTATTCACAGTGGATGCTAATCAATAGAGGAAAATTCTAATCAAGTGATTGCGAAGTCTCCAGAGGAGATTTGATACAAGAAAAACAAACAAACAATAGGGGGTACCCTGTTTACAAGTGAAGACAATGGATGCTTGGAACCCTATCTGGAGGTCCAGAGATATCCGGCACCAGGTATCCTTCACCTATTGGACGAACTGCCATCTGGCTTGTCTTCTGACTGGAGGATCACCTTTGGTCTGGGTGTTTCATGCTGGGAGAGGGATTTGGGGGAGCTATCCTTTGTGAGACAGGGGAATGTTTGGTTATCCAGGTATAAGCTCTAGAAGTGTGTTACGATTTTATTTTGACGTAACCATTTGTTTACATTAATTTTACTTGCTCCTTCTCAACTCTCTGATCTTTGTGAATTGAACTCTGCTTGTTTTCACTATAAATGTATCTAAGTGTGTGAAATGGAGCGGTGACTCTGAGGTGAAACTGGTAAGGTGGTCTGTAGCAAGCCTATGAATTCTGTGAGTATCCAGTGGAACAGGCGCTGGACGTTGTGGGGCTGCAGAGAGTGCTCGGCGGTTGGACTGTACCGATTGCTTACCTAGATGGGGTGAGAAGAGCGTGTTTCTGTTTCCTGTGGCTGGCAGAGCACAGAGAAGGCTTCCTCATGCTAAGGGCAGGTGGTAGTGAGGTACCTCACAACCCTGGGGACGTGGCATAAAGGGTCCAGAGCACTTCAGAGAAGGTTCCTGGTCCTTTGTAGTCCAGGTCCTTTTGTTCAAAGTTCATTAGACTCATCCTCCATCCACTATAAAATCACTCCTCAATGGTCAGATTTCTTGGCTCCATCTCATTCTCCAATACACTGTCCATCTGGGTTTGGAGACTGAGAGGAATCATCAGGCAAAGGTTAAAGAACCAACAGCAGAGGAAGTCTGGGTTGTCGATGTTTATAGTTCTCAATAGGGAAATAATCTTCCCATGACACCTGAATATTGGAAAGTTTACAAGAGAGAACAAGGAAGGAAAAAAAACACCAAACAAACAAACACACACCCCACAACAACCCCCAAATTCTTGCAATGAACCATCTGCTTTAACTCTTGTTTTACACTCAGTTCCTAAGAACATCTCTGGAGATGATAGACGACAGTGCCTGGAGCAGGCAGATAAGCCTTGAGTTGAGCCAGCAGATGGCCGGCTACGCCAGCCCCTCCAATGAGAAGGTATGTTCTCTGTTAAGGCTTCGTTTCTAGTTCATTTCCCTTTAAATTCTGAGGGGGAGGCTGCTTAAGGTTTCTCTCAAGGCTTCATTACTTTCTATTTTATTCTGCCTATACAATTTGTTTTTACTTGTTCCCTGCTCTCTTGCCCCCCTGCCCTTCCAATATTTGCTTGGACAGGCTGCTTGTCTGTGCTGCATTGTTGGTTCTCTGGCTGGGCTAGATGATGGGATGTTTCTGCAGTATGGGTGCTTGGACTTGGCTATCTTGTTCCTTCCTGAGTGTTGCTGAGCTGGGTCTGTACTGACAGGCACGTTGTGTTACTGATATCTCGGTGCTGGTTTCTTTCTTTCAGAGTTTCCTGTATAAGGCGCTAGGAACGTCCTTGGCAGTTTGTCAGGACCTGGTCCATGTTAAATCACAGCTTCATCAATTTCTGACAACAACAGATTATATGGAAGTCCCTGAGAGACAGGTGAGGACTCTGTCCTTCTCCCCACTTTACCAAGTAAACCCTGAATGCTCCCTGTGGGGCTCAGCTCTGAGTTGGCCTGGGACAGATGCCATTTCGCTTCATAGCCTCTTCATTGCTATTTCACTCAGGCCCCGCTCCCCATGTGTCTCACGCCTGACTGGCGCTTTACACCACTCCAGGTGAAAGGAATGGACTCATGGGTTAGATCCTAACCAGTATTTTTCTTGGGTGACAGGGAGTCATTTCCATCCTCACATTGTCTGCTGAGAGCCATCTGGACCTCACCCTGAAGGCACTTCACGAGTTTGGGGCTGCAATGAGCAAAGTTAAGATTTCTGGGTTCATCAGCCTCCTGAAGGTAAAGGAGCCAGGGGGTTCTCTCAAACTTCCTCTCCCTCTAAAGCAGGGGCAGCAGCTCTGGGGTAGTGTCTCCTCTGGTCAGCTAGCATTGTCCCCCAGTGTATGCGTTCTACGTGATGCCTGCAGTTAAGCAGAGAGAAGCACAATCTGGAGCTGGGGTTCTCGCAAATGATTTTATCATCTGATGTCTCATGGCTTGAGCGCCCCTCCCATGCACAATGTGTGGGAACTACCTCAGTGGCTTGCATGGAAAAGCATTTAAGGTCTTTTTAGCGTTTTTTTAATCCCAGTTAGTAGCTGGAAATGAGGAGGTGTTGCAAGCAACATGTGGCCAAGCAACCTGCTTTAAGTAGACCACCATCCATTGTCTATGGATGACAATTATGGAACATCTGATTTAGAGCAGTGGTTCTCAACCTGTCCAGATTAGTGTACCGCTTTCAGGAGTCTGATTTGTCTTGTGTATCCCAAATTTCACCTCACTTAAAAACTACTTGCTTACAAAATCAGGCATAAAATTATTAAAAAGTATCATAGCACATTATTACTGAAAATAGCTTATTTTCTCATTTTGACCATGTAATTATAAAATAAATCAACTGAAATATAAATATTGTACTTGCATTCTTTGTAGTCTGCTGTAAAACTAGGCAAATATCTAGATGAGTTGATAAACCCCTTGGAAGACCTCTGCAGACCCTCAGGGATACACAAATAGCCCTGGTTGAAAACCACTGATCTAGAGGCTAGAGTAGGAGACTAGGCCTCTGGGCTTCCACTGCTGGCTCTGCCATTTACTCACTGTGCAGCCTTAGGCAAGACGTGTAGCACCTGATCTTGTACCCACCAGTGTCAATGACTAAGCTCCCGTGTACTTCACTCCTGTAGGTTCAGCATTTTAGGCTCTCTGTGTCAGAGTTACCTAGTGGGAATGATGGAGATACTAATCTCTCCACACCTCACAGTTATTATATTGCTTAAATACTTTTTGCAAGTGGTTTGAGATCTTTGGCTGAAAAGAGCTTTGCAAGTGCAAGCTGCTATTCCTGCTGTGGGGAATTCCTTGGTCAGCAGCAGATCAGAATTCCAAAGCAAGAGGAATCAGAAGAAATTTCTGATTGTCTAGGGCTACCACCGGTGGAAAAGAGGCAAGACTCTCAGCACCTTGATGCTGGCCTACAGCAGCGTGGCCGTCCATGCTCCAAAAGACCAGCTTCTCTCCCGAGTAGAGGCAGACATCACAGGGAGCATCCTTCTCCATTACAGAAGCAGTTGTCAGGTTAGAGCTTTTGTGGATAGAGCGTGAGCTGTCACATGTTGTATCATTTTTGTTGCTCTTTTTTGTATTTTCTCTAGTTTTCTATATTCTTCTGAAATTCTGTAGACCCCAGCTACACAGTAATTCAGATGCAGTGACACTCAGGCTATTCAGAATAACACTCTAACTCCCCTAATATGGATGTGTATCTAGCTCTATCTTTTACTACCCAAGAGAGACTAGTGCTAGCCTGTATTTAGCTGATTTGCTGTCACACTGTTTCTTGGACTCACTACTTCCCTTACCTCTTATCTGTCTTCTTGTTTGTCTGTGTGCTCCATTATTTCTGTTCCCCAGGTGTCTGACTGCTGGTCCTGACTCTCATCTCAGTGCAACCTCTCCACGAGACTTTGCCATTCAGTTCTGCCTTGTCTAACTGAGACTCTCACTTAGGCATTGCCAAAAACAGTTGAACCAAACTGAGATCTTCCAGTTGTTCACAAATGCAAATATTACGGAGGATGGCCCCTGATACCGACCTCTGCGGAATATCCCCTCTGGATACATTTCCTGCCTTTTGAAAGATTTAACAATAGTGATTTCTCTCTGCTCCATATTCACCAGCTAGGACGTTTTGAGGTTGTGTGTTATGTGGGACTATCTACATTGCTAATAGCTGTTTTGCATTTTGTTTTTCAGATGATGTGTCATAACATTTTTTCCCAGATGTGGACTTTAGCGTCCAAAATATGGGTGCTAGCATGAAAACCTCCCAGCTTAGGTACCAGCTTGGACCTGGTATCGCTGCCACCAGCGAAGAATTATACAGTGCCTAGCTCACTGTGGTCTCCCGAAAACCTTCCCTGGGGGACCCCAAGACTCAGATTCCTTGAGTCTCACAACAAAGGGGAATAAACCATTTCCCTTCCCCCTCCTCCCCTCCAGGTGTTCCCTTCCTGGGTTCCTGGAGAGATATACAGAAGCAAGCTCCGTGAATCTAAACAAAGGGATTCTACCCTCCCTGTTTCCAGTCCTGGAAACACAAGTACTGAGAGAGCTAATCTCTCTTCCCCCCTCACCCAGAGTGTATGCAAAGTCAGGCTTAGTAAATCTAACACAGAGAGATTTTCCCCCTGACTTCTTCGTCCCACCAATTCCCTGGTGAGCTGCAGACTCAATTCCCTGGAGTCCCCACTAAAGAAAAACTCCAACAGGTCTTAAAAAGAAAGCTTTATATAAAAAGAATGAAAAAAGGACATAAAATGGTCTCTGTAATAAGATGACAATATACAGGGTCAATTGCTTAAAGGAAAAAAATGAATAAATGACCTTATCCAAAAAGAATACAATTTAAAACATTCCAGCAACTACACACATGTAAATACAAAAGCAAAACAATATAAACCTATTGTCTTACTATCCTTGTACTTACAGCTTGTAATTAGAAAATTAGAAAGCCTGGAGATAGAAAAATCACTCTCAGAGCTGAGAGGGTAAGACCCAAAACAAAGACAAAGAACTCACACCCCAAAACTTCCCTCCAGCCAGATCTGAAAAGTCTTGTTTCCTGATTGGTCCTCTGGTCAGGTGTTTGGTTCCCTGTGTTAACCCTTTACAGGTAAAAGAACATTAACCCTTAGCTATCTGTTTATGACAGATGGGCATCACTGTTGCAAACAAGGTACATTCTAAATAATCTGCCCTCATCTTTTGCATTTTCTGTACACAAGTTGCTTGTTTAAATTGCATAGAGCTTGGTTTCCTTGCTACATCAAGCAGGAGTCCTGGCTGCTCTGGTGTAAATGGACCTGGATTTTTTTATCTGAACCTGGGTTTTCTCTTCTTCTGAGGTGGATGCAGAGCCAGAGTCCTCTACCTTCCGGGGTCTGCGGGCACCTCTCTCCTTCCCTGAGGCTAGATTTAATTCCTGATCTTTATCTTCTGGACTGTGGTTCTTCTCTCAGGTTCTCATCCACATCCTCTTGTTTCTCCTTCTGGATTATGTAGGACATGTACCTAAAATTAACCTTCATCCACAATGTCATGGAGATTAGCTGTGCCATCTTGGAGACCAGAGACTCCCAGGAGTTTGAATTCTCTTACAAACTGGAGCTCCTTGGCTACATGCTGGTGAGTGATTAGGCGTTTGTTGTAATGTAATAAGACTGGTTTTCCAGGGGGATGTTATTTTATCCATTGGCTGTGATTGTACTACTGCAGTCTCATGGGCTACCTGCATGGCACCCAGGATGCGGGATCCACTCTGAGCTTGGCAGGGATGCTGACATCTTGTGGGCTGTAACTGGAAGGAACGGCTTGTGTCTTGTGAGTTCTCTTTCTGTCCTCTGTATAGCCTGAAAATGGCCCTACGGTTCATTTCTGAGGCAGAGAGCCTGCTGAGCACAGTGTCTGTTTATTCCAAGTCTGGCAGATGGCCCTGTTTTGGGGGGCGAGAGGACGGCCTCTCTGCCTTTCAAATCCATTTCCCATTTTTGATGTCCCTATTCATGCATTTCAGGACTTCATTAAAAAAGAACCACTGGATTCCCTGGCATCTCCAGTTCGCTACAAGGCAATTCTTGCCATTGGACATCTGAGGTAGGCTATTTTCTGCCACATTTCCTGGCACTGTGATGCCTTCTTATTTGTTAATTAATGAGTGTCAGGTTGGGAGCAGTCTAATGCCTGCAGGGTTTGGCTCAGCAGGGCCACCCGGGGGAAGCAAGTGAGGCAATTTGCCCCAGGCCCCGCAGGAGCCCCCATGAGAGTTTTTCAGGGCCCCTGGAGCGGGGTCCTTTACTCCGAGGGCCCTGGAAAACTCTCACGGGGCTCAGGCTCCTGGAGTTTCTGCAGCTCCAGGTCTTCGGCGGCAATCCGGCGGCGGGGGGTCATTCCACCCTAGGACCCACCGCCGAGGTGCTGGGTCTTCAGTGGCAATTCCCCGTCGTCGAAGACCCCAGGCCCCCTGAATCCTCTGGGTGGCCCTATGGCTCAAATGCTGCTCACCAGCAGGACTTCAGTTCTCAAGGATTTGAATGTGTCCATTCAGAGGCTTGTGCTCGAAAGACACGAGATTGGAGGTTGTGGGGTATGCAGTACAATGGAGCAGAGTTCAGATGGGGAGGGAAGTGTCTGGCTAAGCTGGCAGGGGGAGGGAAGCTTGTAGGTTTCTCTAAAAAGAGGACTTGAAGTTTTAGCTTTACTTCTAGATGAGCCAATACTTAATAGAAGTGCAAAGTGAAGTGTTGTTTGCACTTGGGGTTCTAGATTGGGACGCTCACTAGTCATTGGACCCAATTCTTTTCCTTGTTGGTGGTACTGAGTCTAATGCATGACTTTTCTCTCTATCTTTCTTCTGACAGCAAACTCACACCATCTCTGACCTTGGAGGGAAACCGTGAGCTCCTTGATCAGTGCTTCAAAAGTTTATTTCCCCTTCCTCCTTTAGAGATGATGAAAAAGGAAAGCGAGACAGCAAAGGATGCTCTGCTTATAGAAGTACGTGACAACAATTCTCCTCTGGCACCATCCACTGTATTTCTGGCCAGCCGGCGCTGGGTGATGGCAGTGACACATGGCCTCCCTGGCAAGGCATGGTTAGCTTTCCCCGGCCCACACACAGAAATGATCTGTGCTGAGCCTCACTCCTTCTCTTCTGGTTTCAGTCGCTCTACGTGAGGTCCTTGGAAGCCCTTGACAAGCTAATGGAGACTTTGCTGGAGGAAGAACCAACCACCAACTGGTTCCAGGAAATGTTTGAAGTGAGTAGACCATTGAACCGTGGTGGAGATCGTTTCTTGTGTTACAGCAGGGAAGAGTTGGCGATTTAGGGGGTCAAGCTTCAGTTGTGGAGGAATTTTCCACAATGGAGTGAATTTTAGGGGAGAAAGCACCAAATTCTTCCCGGGCTAAGCGGGCATGTGCCCCACTGAAATCCATGGAAGCTTTGGCATTTCATGCCAGGGCTGGATTGGGACCAAGTTCTTACAGTGTCATTGACACTACTTGGAGTGGCAAGAAAATCACCCCTGCAGTAGCCAAATCCAAGAGAACCAGCTGAAACTGATCACTTCTTCTAAGAGGAATTCATGAATGTTGAGTTAGGCCCCCTGTATGGAAACTCATTCAGAGGAGACTTCCTGTTCCTCAGACATGGACAGAATATTGTGAAGAGCTGAGGGGTGGGGAGTTTGATGCACCTTCAGTATAAAAATGAAGTTGTAAAAGGAGCTGGGCTAGGGGGACTTCTCTGCTCTTATTCAAATTAATAAAAAGAAATGCTCCTCTCTGTCATTTTGCCATTCAACACGGGAGAAGTTGCCCAGGAAACAGACCACAGCAGCAGACATCAAACAGCATGCAATGTGCTAGACAGCTCCCATCAGACAGTCTACAGCAGACATCACATAGACGGGCCCAGATTCATCTCTCATGTAACTCCTTTGGCTTCAATCACCAGAGGTGAATCTGGCCCCTGGGACTTGTATATATTAGGGGCTCTTCCATTAGTCATGTAATTCCTTTGCTCCATGGAGGTGAGATACTTTGGAGAGGGATTTTAGTGACTATTAAACCTGTTTAAGAGGAACTTTGGGAGGGATTTTCTGGTACTAACTCTGTCTGTTCCCCTGCTCTACCAACAGCTCCTAGCGACATGGTTCAGTTCAGGGAAGGAGTGGGAGAGGGAAAGGGCCTTTCAGGCCAGCACCCGGCTGCTGACTGCCTATCAAGAGACAGTTCATAGCACAGTGAGTATAGCCGTACTCTTCCTTGAGCTGACTTCTCTGCTTCTATCAGATCTGACACTCAATGCAAATACATGAAAAACTCTTCCAGGGCAGCAGCTGGGATTTCAAGGTGACTAAGATCCCTCTGCTTCCATAAGAGAGAAGTTTACACAGCAACGCTGTGACCACACTGCGGGCAGACTGCAAGAATTAGAGGGCAGACAATCTCCCAAACTGATGGCTTATTCTGTAATTGGATTCACCAAGTCAACAAGCAAAGAGCTTCCACCCTAGTTAAAAAGATGCCAAACGCATTTCCCTTTTGGCATTCCAGATCTTGGCTCCCATCTAAACATCCATGTCTTGGAAGAGAGGGGAGGGATAGCTCAGTGGTTTGAGCATTGGCCTGCTAAACCCCAGGTTGTGAGCTCAATCCTTGCGTGGGCCCCTTAGGGAACTGGGGTAAAAATCTGTGTGAGGATTGGTTCTGCTCTGAGCATGGGGTTGGACTAGATCCCTCCTGAGGTCCTTTCCAACCCTGATATTCTATGTGTAATATAATGAGGGGTTACTGAAAACCTGATTCACCATATGTGGGGTTCACTAATTATAAAGGCCCAGATGTTTATCCCCAGGTCAGGTCTTTCCCAAATATCATACTGTCAGCCAATCCTTAATAACTAAATCTAAGACTTATTGTTAAAAGAAAGAAGAGAGTTACAAATGGTTAAAAGATCACTATCCAGACAGTGACTTTCAATGGTCATAGTTCAGGATCACAACGGGGATGGAATAAACTGCTGGTTTATAAAAGTCTCTCTGGAATTATCCCAGCAGATCAGGATCCAAAGGCAGCATAGATGTAAAGTCTGTCAGTTTTTCCAGGTTATTCTAAATGATTATTTGGAAGATCTGTGTGCTAAGGCTCACACTTACCATGTTCAAAGTTTAAGCAGACTAGAGATGATAGGATCAGGCCCCAGCCTTCCCTTTTATAGCTATTCTAGCAGGCTGACAAGCCTACCTCATAGAAATTGTCACAGAAGGACCTTCCTCCAATGCAGATGGCCTGTTGTACTTTGTTTTGAAGATAATCTTCTATTTCCTGTGCATATACAGTAATCTAGTTACATTCATTCACATAAGGTAATTAGCCGTTCTTCCATTATAACACAGATAGTTAAGCTGAAGATAATGTAGAAATGATTGTTTTCCTGAAGTTTCTTACATCTTTGATTTTAAGGTTAACTGAACACTTTGCATACATAATTAAGGCAATTAAGCCTTGAAAGGGAATTAGCATCTACAAGCTAATTTGGTTACATTGTGAAACTTCTAACCAGGTATAGATAACCACAGACAAATACATTTTGCATCTATTGTTCATTTTTGAATGAGTTGATGATTGCTAGTCATTAGACTAGCATCTCTTTGATGTATTAACATCTCTTTGAAATTCACATGCAAGTGAACTGTCTTGATACAGTAAAAGTGCCTTTTGTTAAGTTATTATGGGTCATACACAGGTTAACTGGTCTGCCAGTGTCACAAATGCATTCTTGGTTCTTATGCTCCCAGGATGCTAAAGCTGAATTTCTATGTAATCAGCTAAGAACATAAAACATAAGAGTGGCTATCCTGGAACCCCTAGAAGAATGGTGCATCTAGCCCAGTATCCTGTCTTCTAACAGTGGTGGGTGCCAGATGCTTCAGAGAGAATGAACAGAACAAGGCAATTGCCAAGTGAACCATCCCCTCTTGGACAGTCCCAGCCCCAGCTTCTGGCAGTCAGAGGTTTAGAGACACTCAGATCATGGGGTTGCATCCCTGACCATATTAGCTAATAGCCAGTGATGGACCTGTCCTCCGTGAACTCATCTAATTCTTTTTGGAACCCTGTTATACTTTTGACCTTCACAACATCTCCCTGGCAATGAGTTCCACAGATTGACTGACTGCATTGTGTGAAGAAATGTTTCCTTTGTTTGTTTTAAACCTGCTTCCTATTAATTTCATTGAGTGACCCCTTGTTCCTGAGTTATGTGAAGGGCTAAATAACACTTCCTGATTGACTTTCTCTACACCAATCATGATTTTATAGGCTTTGATCATATTCCCTCTTAGTCATCTCTTTTCCTAGCTGAAAAGTGCCTGTCTTTTTAACCTCTTCTTGTATGAGAAGCTGTCCCATACGCCTAATAATTTTTGTTGCTCTTCTTTGTACTTCTTCCAATTCTAATATATCTTTTTTGAGATGAGATGAGCAAAACTGCACGCAGTATTCAAGGTGTGGGGGTACTGTAGATTTACATAGTGGCGTAATGATATTTACTGTCTTATTGTCAATCCCCTTCCTAATGGTTCCTAACATGTTGTTAGCATTTTTGACGGCATGTGGAGCAGATGCTTGCAGAGAACTGTAAACAATGACTCTGAGGTCTCTGTCTTGAGTGATAACAGCTAATTTAAACCCCATCTGTTTGCATGTACAATTGGGATTATATTTTCCAGTGTGCGTTATCCAGTTCAGTACAGGAATCAGAGGCACACTGTTACCAGATGTGCCCGTTACTTTGGGTAGGCTCATTAATTAGGGGTACTCTTCTGTGAGGAAGGGGGCGGAGTGGTTCTGTAATTCTATTAATATGCTGTTTATGTCATTTGCGTGTTCATATGGAGCTCTGTTCCTTCCTTCTACAAGTCCTCTCCCAATGGAGATACCCTGCAGGACCCAGGTTCCCCAGAGCTAATAACTAGAACTAGACGAACATGTGTACACACACACACACACACACACTAGCAGAGCAAGTCAATCAGCACTCCCCAGCTGATCCCCTTATATGTCCCTGTATTCAGTGGGCTAGGTTAAGCAGCACTTTCAGCTGCGCCCCCCCCCGCCCCTTATGTGCCCCAGGTTTAACACGTTCCTATCATACTTTCACATTACAATTGTATGGATAATAATCCACTTGATGAGCAAACTCCACAGTATTTTGGGGCACTACAGGGATCTTTAGCTTAGGTACAAAAAGTGTTGCTGCAGAGTAAGTGGGGGAAGCTAAAAAACCAAAGGAGTAAAGTTCAGAGAGAGAGAGAGAGAGAAGCAACCAGCTGAACTATAAAAGTTATTTCTTGAATCCTAGTGATAACTACACCAGGAGGCCTAAACAAACATAACAGTTACATTTTAAAGGTTAATACCTGAGGTAGAAAAGAAAACAGAGAGAGAGAGATGGATCTCACCCACTCCGTGAGGCTTGAACTGGTCAGGATTTCCAGGTGATGGTGGTAGCTCAGACTCCTGAGTGCTGGAGATGGGCAGAGCCCCCAGCACGATCAGTCAGGAGATGGAATCCCAGTGGAACTGATGCAGAGTTTGGGTCTATACATCAGAACCTTACTTGGGCATAGGTCGAGGGTTTTGTAGAGAAAATACAGTGGTTCAAGGGAGAACACTAGATTTGTTTATGGGTAAACTGATGGCTCAAGGGTTTTCTTTAGGTTAGACAATAGGAGCTAATCACTCTTGGCTATGGGTGTTGTTTTCTTCTGAGGAGCTCACAAGGCAACTAGGATGCTTCAGTGTTTTGGGATATTAGTCAAAGATTTATTACTAGAATTGCTCTGATAATTGCTGAGCTGGGTGTGTGCAGGTGTAGGTTCATTAACATCTGGAGCAGGGATTCCCGTGTTTCAATGCGTTCCTGCTTTTCTGGTCCCAGAGTTCAGTGCGGTTCTCTGTTCTTCTTCTTTATGCTAATCCCTATTCCATCTTTCATGCAACTGAGGCTAGGGGAGTTGTCTCTGTTCTTCCTTCTGTATGCAAATGGAAATGTCTTAATCTTGTCAGCCTTGTCAGGAGGGGTCTAGGTGTGTCTCCCCAAACCCTTCATTGTTCTCTGCAAGCCTTTTCTCTGATCGGTTTGGGTTCAAACAGATGGGGGTTGAGGGTGTCCTTCATGAGTCACACTAGCTAGATCTGTGCCCTGGTTCCCCAGAAACACAGAGCTGACGGTTATCAACGATAAAGATGGCAAGTGAAGTCTAGAACAACTGGAGAATATTCATTCTTCCTTCTTCTTTAATTAGACTCAGGAAACTTTTAATCAGTTTGGATCTCTGATTGGACGAATAGCACCATACAGCTGTGATTCACTGGCCACGTCCCGTCAGTGGGTGGTTGACTGTATCATGCTGCCTTCTCAGTATGCAAGGTGAGGAGACTATTAGCAGGTATAAGTAATTCTTCACTGTAAGCAGGTATAAGTAATTCTTCACCTTCTTTCACTGTTGTCATGTCCATTTTTCTGCCTGTCTAGTTCCTTCTGTCCTGTCTGTTGGCACTTAGATAATAGAGTGGTTGGCATCTTGTAAATACCTCATTAGAAGAGATAATTATGATGTGTAAAGAGCCTAGCACACTTCTGGGAACTGTTCAAATAATAAATGGTCTGTACCAGGTAGATAACTGCTCAATTCCTTTGGGCTTGTCTACACAGGGACACTAAGGAAAGTTAATCCAAATGAACTATAGGTGTAAATTTAAAGTGGCATTAAACACACGTGTGGATGCTCTGATACTGAATTAATTATAGTGAATTATAAGAATAAAACTAACCTGAAATAAGGCCCCTTTAATTCTAAATAAATATGTCCCCAAAGGTGTTTAATGAAGTTTAACGAATGCATTTTGAAAATGCTTTCTTGACTATCTTCATATAGACAAGCCCTTGGTACTAAACATTTTCATTCTCTTTACCCTGCCACTGGCTGTATTGGAGGGGTTTCCTGGAATAATTCTTTAAACAAAAAGTTCTTCTAGCAGCCCTCTGTCATGAACAGTCAAAGCTATTAGAGTAAGTGTAGGCCATTTTCCCCTTTGTGAAAGAGTAGGACAGGGGTAGGCAACCTATGGCACGAGTGCCGAAGGTGGCACGTGAGCTGATTTTCAGTGGCACCCACACTGCCCAGGTCCTGGCCACCAGTCCGGGGGGCTCTGCATTTTAATTTAATTTTAAATGAAGCTTCTGAAACATTTTAAAAGCTTTATTTACTTTACATATAACAATAGTTTAGTTACATATTATAGACTTCTAGAAAGAGATCTTCTCAAAACGTTCAAATGTATTACTGGCAAGCGAAATCTTAAATTGGAGTGAATAAATGGAAGACTCGGCACAGCACTTCTGAAAGGTTGCTGACCCCTGGAGTAGGATATTCTTTTCACATAATGGGATAGAGCTTGATTATCATTTAAGGGCATTTCCAATTAGAGTCACCAGACAGCAGTCTTCAGTCTTCATTCTGTCACCTTGCGGGTTTGCCTTAGCCTATATTTGTGTGCATGCCTCTCTTGACTTCATTTGATAGGTTGTAAAAAGATGCAGTGTATCTAAGAGAATACAGATTGGAAACTTACCTCCTGCATATCCAGTACAGTGTTGTGCTAACTGTGGAACAGCGGCTTTCCCTCAAACCTGATATCATTAGTGTAGAATACAAAAATGTAGTACATAGACTATAGAGAGAATTTGAATCCCAGACGGATTTGAATCGGGACGGGGTGGGGGATCATAGGAGCCTATATAAGAAAAAGACCCCAAAATTGGGACTGTCCATATAAAATCGGGACATCTGGTCACCCAATTTCCAATTATTATGAATCAATCCTAAAAAACAGTGTTGGTGATTCAGAAACAGAATAAGGGACTCCAAACTTTTAAATGTACAACATGGAAATCCCAGCATTGTTTAGAAGTGACGGATGAGCCTGGGTTTCCTGCCAAAGTTTTTGTCCATCCCCATCTCTTTTACAATTAGAGTTTGCTGGAGGGATTCACCTCTACATTGGAACCTCACACCTACCTGCATGAGTTGTACTTGAATATGAGATTAGATTTAAATACTGAGAGCAGAGATGCTACTGAAACCAGACACACCCAGAAAGCTGCTCCAAGCAGAATATGGTGCTTGTTCAATCCCGTATCAGTCACAGTAACATACCACTACTGTGAACTTTCAGACATTTAGGATGTAATCTCGACTCCGTTGTAGTCAACAGGAATTTTGCCATTGACTTTGATGGGGCCAAGATTTTACACTGTGCTAATAACAGCATAGCACATGGATCCTTCTGTATGAATGTCCATGCAGTAGAGGTTCCGTTTCATTAATCATTCCAGTACTTTTTCTCCTTTTCTCCACTTCAGGCCAGCCCATGAACCTGGGGTCAGCGGAGGAGGAGCTGAGCTGTCTCTGTGAAGAACTAACAACAGCTCCAGACCCTGAGGCTCTGTTTCAGGCATCTTCCAAAATGGCCAGGGTAACTGACTCAAAAAACTTGTGCAGATGTTCTAGTGACCAGGCACTGTTCATTTTACATTTACGCTTTCATGATGCCTTTCTGTACTTGGAGCAAGCTGTGGGCGTGGGGCATTCGTTGCCTGTAACCAGCGAGATGCTTTTCGCAGATGTGTGCTATGAATGCCATGTGAAAACCAGACTCCACTGAATGTTGCATGTGCATGAAAATGCGCATGCAGATGCACACACATGTACCTATCCAGCCATCCATGAGAAAAAACTGTGTTAGTGAAACATCAAGCTGAGAAACCACCCAGTCTTCATCTGTCACCTTGCGGGTTTGCCTTAGCCTATATTTGTGTGCATGCCTCTCTTGACTTCATTTGATAGGTTGTAAAAAGATGCAGTGTATCTAAGAGAATACAGATTGGAAACTTACCTCCTGCATATCCAGTACAGTGTTGTGCTAACTGTGCAACAGCGGCTTTCCCTCAAACCTGATATCATTAGTGTAGAATACAAAAATGTAGTATATAGACTATAGAGAGAATTTGAATCCCAGATGGTTAGCTGGACATAAGACTAATTAACAATATGCTGATTCATAGATCTTTTTCCATGGAGATATTAGGCTTCCATTTTTAAAGTGCTGGAGCCAAACATCATAGCAGTCTCTCCTGCTTTTGCTTTGTTCCCAGGCTGTTAGTGAGTACTTCCCTTCCGAACAGGCTGCAGACTTTATTGAGACCACAATGGATAGTATGCTGTCTGCTAACCCCACCTGTGCCACGGCAGCTGGGCTATGGATGAAGATCATCCTAAAGGAATGTGGAGATGCCATGCTGGACCAGGTAAAATGGGAAACTGGAGAGGTTTTCTGCTTAAATTGTAGGCTTTTAGATCTTTGCCCTCATGTATAAGGAACAAAAATCTTGCTGTTTCTCCCCCTCGGACACAGAATCGATTCCATCTCTGCTCCTACCCTAAGATAGGCAATGGCAGAATCAATAGCAGTAGACAGAGAATCCAAGGGAAAAGAAAGGTGGTTGGTTATTTATTTGTCTAGCTTGTTGCCACAGTATTCAGCCAAGAAAGGCTTGAAAAAACAGACTCTGGGGAAAAGACAAGACGACAGAATGACTGGCACTTGGAGGCATCTAGTTTTTAGGAGGCCTATGGCTAAGGGCTACCTGGATAAAAATAGCCCTGTAGTCATTCCCAGTGAGTCTGGAGCCTGGGCTCTGAGACCCACCCTCTTGGCAGGTTTCAGAACCTGGGCTCCAGCCCGAGCACGAACAGCTACACTTTTACACTGCTGTGGGATGTTTGTTTTTTTTTCTGTGTAGACGTACCCTTTAAGAATAGAAGGAGGGAGGGGAAAAACTAGAGTGTCTTTGGGATCCACTATTTATACGCTTTATTCTGGAGCCCAGTGCTTTAGGGCTAGATGAAAGGAGCACTCCATAAATCTTCTAACAAGGCTGGTGAAAGGCCTCAGGACAGGGAACCCTCACAGCAGAACTGCCACATTTGCACAGTGTTTTGAAGATGTGAAGGGCTAGGAATGAATATGAGAGGTCATCGCCTGTTCATAATCCCAGGCATTTGCACACTGTGTTTAAAGCACTTTCATATTTTGTGCTTGTGGTTGTTTATGAACTCTGCATCCTTCGAGGCAAATGATAGATTTGGCTGCTTAAATCACACCTGCAAAATCTGGGCAAGCAAAGCCTTCTCTTGTGCATGCAAACTGGTTTATTTAATGCATAGCTGGGCACCACCCCATTAACTTACCTGGTATGTATATGTGTGTGTCCTCAGTTTTAATCTTTACAGCCAAGTGTGGGCAATTGTTGTGGGTTAAAGTTACGCAGACATAGTTTTTTGAGGAATTTCAAAAAAAG
Organism: Gopherus flavomarginatus; assembly: GCF_025201925.1. Classification (NCBI taxonomy): domain Eukaryota; kingdom Metazoa; phylum Chordata; order Testudines; family Testudinidae; genus Gopherus; species Gopherus flavomarginatus. The sequence goes on along the minus strand of NC_066621.1, from coordinate 151,992,915 downwards.
CAGCAAATGGCTAAATAAAGTTTTTGATTCTGTAGACTGAATAGAGAGAAAGAATAAGGGACATTTCTTTCTGGTTTTGTTCCTTCCAGGTGCCAGCTATCCTGGATATAATATATAGCCACATGTCTAATATCCAGGAGGGCAGCTTGAGGCAGTTCCTGCTGGAGGCAGTGCTCATTCTAGCTCACCAGCACCTAGAGGCAGTGATCTCCAGCCTCCTCAGCAAACGTCTGCCGATGGACAGGTATATACCGCTACCTATTGCATTCATCTTGGTAAAACATGGATCCCACAGCTTTACTGGGAGCTGCAAGGCTTCATTTAAGCAGCAGACAGTTTGGGATAATTCCTGACGGTTAATAGCCTGGGTCTTTCTGCAGGAAAGTCCAAGAGCATGTTACGGTGGGGTGTGGAAAGAAATTAATTGTCATTCTGTTTCCATTAATTCATAACTGCTGTGACATCCTAAAGACCTATCTTTACTGGTATAACTGGAGATAATTTGGTCTTTACTTAAAGATGACGCATTCAGTCTGAGCCACAAAAGTGTCCAGGGGTTACATGTAACTTCTGTTAAATTGCAGTGACACCACTGAGCTGTGGAGATCTCTGGGGGGAGACCCCTTGCTTGCCACTCAAGTCCTACAGGTCCTAATAGAAAAAATAAAGACGTCAACAAGCCAAGAAGGAAGCGTCACCTCAGAGACTGAAACTGACAGGCATTTGGCAGTTGCTGAACCTCTCTCAGTAAGTTAGATGACAGACACGTCTTTCAGGCTTTCCTCTGCCCTGTGACAATCCTGCTGATGGAAAGCTAGAAGTGTGGTAGAATACTGCTGTGTGGGCAGTTCTCCTCTGATGTACTGTTTCCCTGAATCCAGCTCTGCTGTCTGTGGAACAAATACAACAGTTTTAGAGTACGTGGCTGATTTACTTAATAACATCTGGCAATAAGAAAGTCTTTGAACCAGGTTTCTCACAGTGCTTTACAAATATTCCTTAGGACTCACAACATGCCTTGGTAGGTCATACACATTTTTATAGATGTGGGAAACTGAGCCACGAGTTAAGGGAGTTGCTCGCAGTCCTTCAAGTTACTGGCAGAAGTGAGAATTTAGTAGAGCAGATATCAGAAGGGGAGAGAGGGTGTGATGGTGTTGGGAGGAGATCTCATTCTTTACCATGCTCTCCTTTCAGGCAACATGTGCCATCTTTGAGGTGGTATCAGCACTGCAGTCGAGCAAAGCTGTGCAGGAGCTGCTCCCAGAGTTGTTTCCTGTTCTCCTGCAGCAGGTCAGCCGAACTTTAGGCCAAAAGATGCCTTTGCCAGTGATCAGCAGTCAGGAGTCATTCCAAAAAGACCGACAAGATACTGAAGGCAACCCTTGCCGGTAATTAGAAGGAAGGGAGAGAAACAAAGAGAATTCCAATAGAGTTGTGTGACATTCCCCAGGAGTTCCCAAGGTTATGAGGCACTTTACCATCGCCTGCCCTTAGAGTGAGGAAGTCTTGTCTGTGTCTGCTGTGGATCAGTTCCCTAAAATGACCAGGCTCTGGCAAAACAAGCACTGCCATCCAGGCCTCCTCAAACCCTAGTCTCTTTGTACAGGTTAGTGATAGGCACACGCCAACCCCCGAGTCTTCTGACCATTCCGTATAGTGTCCAGACCTTTTATTCACTGAACACCCACAAAATTACCAGGCCTGCTGTTCCCAATGGAACAGTACGCACCAGTTTATTACTTATACTTTAGACTCTCTACTTTATACTGTATTACTTATACTCTATAGTGCAAAACACACAGCACTTAGATATATTTATAGTGCAAACAAGAACAGAGATGATCAAAGAACAGAGATTCCAGTGATAGTGAATAAGAATGCAAGCAAAAAATGGTTACATGTAAAATGAAATCATAACATGCTCCTAGAGACTAAACTTAACCAACAGATTAACCTCCTGTCTAAAAATGTTTCTCACCCAATGTTCTCAACCAAGCCTGATAGCGACCCCGCTGTCCATCTACTTCCTATGTGAAAGATGCCAGGGTGTCGTCTTTGTCCCCCAAATATACTAGAGCAAACCTTTGATGTGTACCCCAAAATTGGGTCCTCATCCCCTGTCTACTTCCTGTTACTTTTCTTTCTTTGAAGTTCTCACAGTCCTTCTGAACTGATTGTGAATCCTATATGCTTAATTTACATGTAAACAAACAGATAGGAGAAATATTTCTTGCCTGAAAGAAAACCATATTTTCACCTTTCCTGGTGACTAGTCTCTAGACACAGATCATAAGAATGTAATTTTCAGTGCATATACATGGATCTTTACACAGCATCTGTAGATACGTTTTACAATGATATTGGTGACATGGGCTTTTCTTTCAG